>NW_027117467.1:0-66716 GCF_038497645.1 Lipomyces chichibuensis | reverse complement strand
ACAAGTGAACAAGAGAACAAGAGAAAAAGATAAAAAGAGAACAAGAAGCTAGAGTTGCCTTGTCGCGTCCATCAACATCAACATGCGCATAGTTTCGGCCTTCATCGAATGCCTCCGCAACGCCAATATATCCCTTCCTACATTGAACATCCTTTCCACCGACACCTCTGAAGCCGCGACTGCTAAATAGTCCCTGGCAGCGGCTGCCATCCGGGGAAACTCGTCTTTATGAGCCCGCCACCATTTGCACAGCCAGTTCGGATCCTTGGTGTCATTCACACCGACTCGGGGGCTGTCAAAATAGTTATCAATATCGGAGCGTGCAGGCTGATTCAGAGGCTGTAGCCTCTGCAACATTCGGGATTCTACGTCTTTAAACTCGGTCCCGCGATCTGGAGTTCGCGCGGCCGGCAGTAGACTAGGTTGTATTGCATTGGCTGGCACGGAGAGCGTCGAGAATTCCTTGCCCAACGGCCTCATCTTCGAGCTCGGCTAGAAGCAAATCACCTTTTACGCGGGGATCTAGAGCAAGCGCTGTGTAGTACGTGTCCGACATATCCATGAAAGTATAATACTTCTGAAACTTTTTCATACCCTCCTTGACGGCCAAAGCAAGATCTTCATCCAGAATTTCGAAAGTTTCTTTGCGTTCCGAAGCGTCCTTGAGCAGATCATGCAGTTCGTAATAGATTGCGACCGTTAGACTAATCTGCGGTCGCTTTTCAGATACGAAGAGAGTGAACTCGTTGAACTTGGAAAGTACCGTATGAATCTGCGCAAGTCGGACCCAATCTCTTGTCGTAAAGGGAGGGAATTCCTTCTGGAGTTCAAGGAATTTATTCACCTGTTCTTATCATCTAGCATCCGGAATGTCGAATTCCACAGGGTGAGACATAATACTCGATGAATTTGTCCGGGAGGTTGTTAGTCTTGCATACGTCATTCCACTTTTGCTTCCTTTGCGGGCTGCGATGTATCCAGAGGGCTGAGATACGAAGCTTAGCAAGAGGCTCGGGCGTTACAACGGACCACGGCTCTCCGTCCTTGAAAATATCGCAAACATTATTGGCGTCCTCCACCGTGCCGGACTTCAACGCCCGAAGAATGTCCTTAACAATGAGATTAAGAATATGGGCGAGTGTCGAGTGAAGGAGGAAGACGACGGTGAACATACATGGGCAAATGAGTACTCGGCGAGTATTAGGCCGGTGAGTACTCTACTCGCCTCAAGCCCCTCTCCTGTATACTCACGCGAGTACTCGCGAGTACTCACTTTTTGAGGTCACGTGATGCATAAAAAAGATGATGAGGGCAGAGATTGACCCATATCGTTTGAATTACCACTTAATCTAACTATCTAGGTCCTGATCCATGTCCATACCATCATCAAGAGGCCCTGGATCACATATTAGGCCTACGCCGCCACTGCTAGATCTAATTATATGCCCTTCACGGAGCCAGTTGCCTATACACTCAACCTTCTTAATGTTTTTAATCGTGAGTCGCAGCCTATCCCATGAGGCGGTACGCCTAGCGCCAGAGAAGCTCCTCTCTGGTTCTGCTGATCCAGGGGGAATAGATAGTATATCTATGGCCATGCGGTGAAGGCGTGGATATCGCTGTCGCTTGCAACACCATTCTAGGGGCGTGCAATCAATGCTTATAGGCGTATCAGAGATAAACATATTGAAGTCGTCGCTTTCAGTAGGTGGCGTCGTTTTCACCTGTATTGACTGTAGCAATCGTTGTAATTGATTATCCTTTTCCTTTGTCAAATTAGCTATACCCACAGTACGATCCTCCTGCTCAGGCCGCTCAGGCATGACAAATGTATTGTACTCTAAATCCCAAATCCGGCAGGCGGCGTCAATTGAATTGTCGTGCCATTGGTGTGGCCAATTCTGCTAAATATAGGCTTGTCGCTTCGAGGGATCGAGAAGCAAGGCGGCGGCGTACACAGGGACATTATCGGTCATGGCATAGTATTTGTTGAGGACAAACCAGCCCATGTCAATGGCTTGGAACCCGAGCAGTGGATACACCTATACGTTCGCCGCCCTTTTTGACGACCATCTGGAGTCTTCCGAGGGATGGATTTGCTAAAGAATGCTCGAAAAGGAAAGTCATTGTCATCATCAGAAAGAGGAGTGCTAGCGCGCGATGAAGAAGGGTCTTCAGAAGCCATAATATTGCTCATCTCAAAATTGAAAACTCCTCTACAGAGTAATATTTTAGCGTCTGCATATGATTAGATAAGCTGAATTGACCAATCAGAGGTCTAGTATTGAGGCGCGTACTCGCGAGTTTGGGATGATGGCGAGTAGAGTACTCACTTAAGTACTCGAAGTGAGTACTCATAACTCACGTGAGTACTCATTTTACTCTACTCGTTTGCCCATGTATGACGGTGAAGAGCAAGGTTTGAAGAGAGTCGTGAAAATCTTAGCGTGAATTAGATTTAACCTGTGTCACCATCGGGTTGTCGCTGGATGTTTGTACCAGCAAAAATAATCTCTCCATCCTTGGTGTCGTGGGTCATTGGCTGACACCGGAATTCGTTTTTAAGGAACGTGTTCTGGAGTTTAAAGAGCTGGATGGACCTCATAGCGGGTTGGATAGACCGAAGTCGGCAACGACGTAACCGATGGAAGAAGCTATGCCAGGTGTTGGAGCTTCCTGATAAAACACTTCAATACGATGTCAACACACTGTGGAACTCAACATACCAGATGTTGAAAGAAAGTCTCAAATTATGCAAACTGATCGAGCACTTCATGGTAACTGAAGCCATGGGACAGAGCCCTATGTTGGTAAGAGCTGTTGAAGCCGCATTAAAAAAGTACGAAAAGTACTTTGGATTCGTTGACGAAATCTATGTTTACTATATTGCAATGATTTTGGACCCTCGATTCAAGTGCGACCTCTTGAAACAGGAGCTTGAGGATAAAGCGGCTGCCTCTTTCCTCATCGAACAATTAAAAGCGCTTCTCCATAAGCTTTATCCGCCGGAACAAAAGCCGCAGCCGCAGCAATCGTTTGCTCAACCCTTCGGACCATACGAACACATCGACAGAATTGCGCCAGTTACGAAAAGTACAGGTGCAGTCAAAGCATGTGTCCGACATCGATCGGTACTTTGACGATGCTGTCAGTGTCGCGAATACTGATGGTAACTGGGCTGCCTCTAAACCCAGGCTCATGTGCAACCTGTATTCAACCAAGATGAAAGAGGATACGACCTTGGAGGCCCACTTTCCAAACTGGCTGTTTGAGTGGTGGACACTCATGTAGGGGAATATCCCCAAGTGGCGAAGGTTGCACGCGATTTTTTCCTTTCCCTCCCTGCTTCTGAAGTTGCCTGTGAGCGGTTGTTCAGCCAGAGAAGAGACTTGCTTGGATTGCGCTGGCATCGAATGAATGGGGACACTATGAGGCTAAAGAGCTCATATATATCGGAATAATCAGTTTCTATTTGTTTGTGTCCTCCTCTTAATAATGTTAATAATTATTGTGCTCATGTTTTAATTATTTCATCGTTGCGGGCAAAAATCATCTATCGTCTTGGTATGAAAACAGCACAATACCTCACGACTGGGTGATCGCTCTCACTGACAATGGTTGGACAACGAACGAAAGAGGATTGGATTGGATCCAGCACTTTAATAAGCATACAAAGTCACAAACTTCCGGAGTATATCGTCTGTTGATCCTCGACGGACATGAGAGCCACCATTCCACCGACTTCGAGCTCTATTGCAAAGAGCACAACATTATTACCCTTTACATGCCTGCTCACTCGTCTCATAAGCTCCAACCCTTAGATGTTGGTTGCTTTGGGCCGCGAAAGCAAGCGTACGGTCGGAAAATCGAAGATTTAATGCGAGCGCATATTACGCACGTTAGCAAGGAAGATTTCTTTTCAGCATTTCACGCCGCATTCCAGGCTGCAATGACCGAAAGAAATATTAAAGCGGGCTTTAGAGGAGCAGGACTTATTCCGTTCGATCCGGAAAGTGTCATTTCGAAGTTGGATGTTAAGATCAGGACCCCAACACCCGTTGGATCCCCCCTGCTCGAGCCTCAACCTTGGGTATCGAAGACACCACAAAACCCGACAGAAGCAGTTTCGCAATCCGAATTTGTCAAGAATCGAATTGCCAGGCACCAGGATAGCTCTTAAACCCTGAAACCCTGATTTACGGCGCTGTCGACCAGTTTGCGAAAGGTGCGCGAGCTGTTATGCACGAGGTTACTCTTCTGCGTGCGGAGCTGTCCGAACTCCGGGAGGCCAACTCGATATTAAGTAAACGTCGTAGAACCAAAAAGACACGTTTGCAGCAAGGAGGATCACTTAATCTACAAGAGGGGCAAGATCTCTTATTCCAGAGGGACGTAGAGCAGCAGGTGCAGCAAGAGTTACGTCGAAACAGTGATCGTCGTCGGCGGAGAGAAGTACTTGCACGGCGATGTGGCGTCTGCGGAAACACAGGACATAACGCGGGCACTTGTCAAGAAGTATTGGAGAGGTCTAATGATGAGGTTTCAGAGTAGTTTCAATTGATTTTCTGTGTTATCGTGGACTTGTTGAACTTCGAAAGTGCTTGTAGGTGGCCAAGTGCGCAGCTCGCTTGGGTGCGCAGCTCGCTTATGGATTACGTTATACTATTTCTTTATTTTTTAAGTGTTTATATTTGTATGCTTGTTTCATATTTCGTATTTAATTACAAATTTGATAACTAGTAAATTTTAATTCTTGTCATCCCGATACGGCAGTCGACCTAGAATCGGGGACAAAATGTGGAGATGTATCAATAACAGCTTTTTTAGCTTATATATCCTGAATATATACAGATTTTGTTACGTATATTAAACCAGTTTATGCCGGCTCATTTGCAGAGCAATGTGACCTGGGTTGTTAATACATATGGATGGCCGGATCGATCTTAAGGATTATACGACTATCTTAGAACTGTAAGCCCAAAAAGAAGTTTTTAACCCAGTTGAACGGTCTATCTCCTATTAGCGATGGTTGCAATATCTTTCATTCATATTCTTGTCATTCCTGCGTCCATATCTGTGGACATCCGTGGATATGACGGATACGGATACGGATAACTATATGTTGCCTGGATACGGATACGGATATGAATAACGATTATTATTGCTTCCTATCCCTACACGGATAGCATTGAAGTTGTTGATTTCCACTGGCAAATGGTTTACAAGATGAATATGAAGCAAGAGGTCCACCTGTCAGAATTGTATTGGCACTTAGTCCAAGCCAGGTTAAACACGGTCTCCTAGCTAAAACAGGTACTGTTTAGTTTATGTAATCTAATGGGATTTATTCCTAGATAATCTGTACGTAAGTGGGCACTTTTTGTTAGCTTGATATTTGTGAAACACTATGTGCGTCGTGATGGCGTACGCGTTGAGAAATTAGAAAAGCATCTCGAAATATATTAGTTTGTAAAATCTGTTCCATGAACCCATACAATTTTAAAAAGGGTTCATCAGTTATTCCGAACTCTAATACCATGACTTCTAAAGGTCTCCGCATCTAATACACTCCACCCCCATACTCAAACGGGCTGTTCGGCTCTGCCTCGTAGACGTATAACGTGGAGTTGTGCTGGTCAGGCATGAAATAAAACCTTAGACGACCGTCAACAATGGTCACATCCATGGGATTCTGGGTGATTGGAACACCCAGATCACTAGTCATAGTAATCGGGACCTCCGCGACAGGAATCATGGTGTCCATATCGACGAGCGCAACGCCGCCGATGGCTACCGTTGGCGACAGAGACGCGACGCCCGAACAGATCATGGTGCCTCGGTGGTTGAAAGCTTTTGGGTGGCCCAAAAATTTACAGTCTTGGTAATCGACGTAGTAGCTCGGGTTCCTGGTGTGGTCTGGGAAGGTAGTGAACGAAGGGTAGGGAGAGGGTTTATGATGGCTATTCCATGTGGTGGCATTGCGTGACCCCCAGTTTAGCATCACGAACTTCTTGGTGTGCGGGTCGTGGACGACTCCTCCCTCATGGTCTGCGACGTGAAGGATGACTGTGGGCTCGAGCGTGCGAGGGTCGATGCGCATGAGAGTGGCCGTTGTATTAGGCCGATATTGTGCTATGGTTGCCCAAATAAATTCGCCATCGTAATCAATGCCGCCGTTGTGGTATTCAATTGCGCCTCGCTCAGTAAGCGTAGCGTCTGCGACGCGTTTGCCTTTGCCGTCGAAGACAATAATGTGCGCGAACCCTGAGCCAGCAGTGCGATCCGTTCCGTTGATGATGGTGTTACTTCCGTACTTGACGGTGGGTGTGGTGTATTCACCAGCACTCACGAAGTAGCGATCTGGACCGATTCGTACAATCCCTTCCGGTTCGAAAGTATCGCCTTCGACGTGGACCTTCTCAACGAGATTCCACACAGTCGTGCGACCGAGCCTACTAAACAACTCGACAATTTCGTCGCAATGTGCGGCAGCATAGGGAGTCGGAAGCTTTGCTGGAGCAAAGGGCACATTTTGTATAATGGTGATGTTCAGGGCGGCTGCCGAAGCAACGCACGCAATCGTGCTCGTGGCAGCAAAAATCAGTCTTGACGAAATACGCATTGTGCAGATATATAAGTAACGTTCAATTTTGGCAGTATCTGGTAGCTCGCTTGTAAATCAATCGCTTAACTGAAATGAGAGAGCAGAGTTAACATATTATACCACCCCTACCCACCCGGAGGAATCGGTCGGTCTTTCCGCTGGATGATTCCTAAAAGGCAGATCAGCTCAGCTAGCACAGGGTCTGGCGCAGCATTGGCTAAGATATTTGGGTTTCACGATGCAGGGACACCATTCTGGTAATCGACAGTAGCACGTTCACAAATGACAGCTCCTCAGTCGCCTCGCAAGTCGCAACACGTGCAAAGCTGATTATATTAAGGTTCCAGCTATATCTCTCAGGGAGTTTGAAAACCTCACCGGTAATTTTCTCAAGTGCGTTCCCATGGTGTCAGGTTCGCAGATGGAGGAGAAAATTGCTCAAAGGATAGACAAGACCAAGAGAAAGAAGATCCCAGCTTCCCTGATTCGTTAGGGGTCTCAAAACCAAACCTGCGACTGGCTGCAGCGCATAACCCTAGCAGGCCTTCCTAATTTTCACAACGTTTTCGAAATGTACGAAGATTATTTGAATGGTAAATTGCGAATATTAAGTTTTTGATAAAGGAACGCTTTAAATAATCGGGTTCAATGCTCCAGATGCAACAGGGTTCAGGGTTAACTCATATCCACTTCTTTGTTGAGTTCTAAACTGTCGCTGTAATATCGTCCAAGTAAGTCGTAGCCCTCGATGATGTTAATTCAGATCTCCGCTGAAAATCGGCAACGACGTACCATAGCTGATGCCGGAAACATGTATACCATTGAATTGATGCTCCTGGAAAATTCAATTATACATTCGTTGTCATCAATTATCCTTTGGCCCATTCTCGGAGGTTCCTTATGATACATTGATCCATCAACAACCGGTACTTTGCATTCTTCAACAATGTGGTCAGCAGTTGCGTCTTCTTGCCTTGAGATTCCATCGGCCACTATAGTCTTTGTTCCGGAGCAGGCATGTCAGTAAGGGCTCCAAGGACAGTCACAGAGCATGAGTCGTGCTTGCTTAATACCGGTGGCGCCGTTGTCTGCTGTAGGTACTATAGAGGATAACTGCATGTGCAGGCGAATCTGATTCTTGTGTTTGACTACATCATTCATAGCAGCGATATATAGTGTATCACACAATTACACGAAAACTTTTGCTTCATCTCCGACTCAAAGACCATCCGTATGTAGATCACAAGGATAGTTGCATTGCAAAGGCCATTGCAGCAGGATTCATGAACGACTTTAGTCGCACGTGGGGAATAATTCAAATGATAATATAAATTTCTGCTGCCCAATGAATTCTACACGCGATCACGAAAAACGCACTCCGTGAGAGACTCCGTGAGAGATACCAAAGTGTGTAGCAGGAATGGTCGGTTTGCTCGCCCATAATTCTCTTGGAACCGTGGCCATCTCACATCACACAGTAAGCTTCTTACAAGTCTCAAGCCAACAATGATCCCTCTTAACCTCAAACATCTCCCCTGCCAACTTCACCATTTCTGGTCCTTCCATCCTTTTTAGCATCTCCAGGATGCCATTGATTGTTTCATCCCTCAAGCCCCCTGCAGACCGTGAATATATATCGATTCCTGCCGGTGTGAATAACGATTTCGTAAAGTATGTCACAACCCATTGATTCCCGTCTTGCGTCGCAGCAGCGACAGACATGTCGGCCGCAGGGTCCGTAGCCTCACCTTCCACGACCATCTGAGCCCCAGCTTCAGTAGCACTATTATGTAAGGAGACAGGGCCGTCAGGTTTCTCACTCCCATAACCGAGTATCTCCCAATGGGAACTCGCAATGGCTAACCACCCTTTCCCCCTCCAATGCCAACCCCCATCCGCGACTGGAGTATCTATACCATGTACTGTTTTCACTTTGTCGCCGTTCAGCGAGTTGTAGCTCACCATATCATCCAGCTGAGTGTCAGCTGCAGCTGCTGCTGAAAGAGAACCGTCATGTATGGGGTCGGACGAGCATAACAACGGCGTGTAGGTTATGTGGACATTCCTGTTAGATTTCCACATTGGTAGAGTCGAATGCGTGACGTGCCATGTCCCTTGGAGGAATGTAACAGAAGGCCGCGTGTAGATGATGGGGGATTTGCTGTTATGGACGGATGTTAAACTTGAGGGCGGTCTGAGCTGAATTGACATAGTGCTGAATGGTTGACAGTGTTTTGAGGATATCGCGTGTGCATCTGGCGTTGGCCTCGTAGGCAAGAAATAACCGCGCCGATCTGTTAGGGAGTGATGTCGCTAGACCATTTTGAGCAGTCATTTGACTTCCACTTTCCATAGCTTAATGAATGTCGTTATCACCTCGTTCGCCTTTAAAGGGTTCCATGAATGATTTAAATCTTGTTTTTCGAATTGTCTATCGAGAAGGACCGGCTCAATGGTGATTGGTAAATTTGCAAAGAGTATGCGCTAAAATTACTCACAATTGCGTACACTCCTCAGATGGACAGATAATGTCATAGAGTTCATCGATCATCATGTGGACGACGCCGATGCCGGATCTTACTATTACTCACATCAGATTCTACGTATGATCATGTTACTAGGAACAAATAGTTGAAGAGAACTTGCTTACTAATGCGAATATGGATAGGGCTGTTACGAATATTCGCTGCGCAGAACTATTCGCAAAAAGTTTTTGCTTGCGAATATTGCTGGAACACGATACGATATCGCCCGGTTTTGCCTATATCGCATATCTTATCGTCTTCGGCGATATTGTATCGTCTATATCGTCCAAAATACGATGCGATATCGCCAAATGGGCAGTATGGGCGGAGGGTAATGTTGTGACCAATCAACACTAGAAGTATTAGTAGGCGTCGTAAACTCCTTTGGATAACATCAATTGACAAGAGTCAATTGAAGTAGGACATCCATTTTTAATTGAACGTGACTATCGAAACTATCCGCTTGTCTATACCAGATCCCGATGTCTAACAGTTTCTTTTACTTTTTTTGTAGGTAGCAGAAATTGAGGCCATAACTTGCCTAATGAAGTTTTCCTGTCACTCTTCCAGCCCTAGTCCCTTCACTCTTTGCCGTATCGTTCTACAAAATAGTAGAGGATTTAAATTCCTCAGAAGCCTTAATACTGGCTTCTTTTGGTAAAGGCAGTAAGGAAGACCATCCTTAATAGGAAAACCCCTTGCCCTTGCCAATTGCGGTCAGCACAGGCTAACAATAATGCTACAGAGTACTAAAGTTTGGTTTTGAGTTATTCCATGTTTGTACTAGCGTTGAAAGTCCGTTTAAGCGTATATAAACCCTCGCCCTAATTGTTTACTCAGTGCCTGATATTTCGACGCGTCATAATGATTCCTCAACTACAGTAATCCCCTGCTTCCGTTTTTGCATACTTCTTGCTTTCGTTCTTGCGTTTAATATTAAATATTTAGGCTTTCAGTCGCAATTATGAACAATGCTAATGGTCCTTTAAATTTCTCGAACTACAGCCAAAATTGTGCTTCTTGCAAAACTTTGGTGCGCCACGACACATGCTTTATTCAGCAAATATTTGTAAGTCATGACGGTCGACCTCTGAAGAGTTGTAAGACTTGCCGTGACAATGTGAGCACTCCATATTTTGGTGACGTCTCGAAACTACATCAATTTGTATTAACACCAGCCAGATGGCGTTGAAAAGTGGGTGACCCAAGGGGCGGACAACCTATGACCTTGACGAGCATTATGATACTCATGAGGAGTTCACTGAAACCGTATCGTCGCTTCTAAAGCAACATGACGATCATAAGTTTAACCTTGCAGCACAGTCTCTGAAAATAAGGACCGCTCTCTCCGCCAATATTTTATTTATCGAGACAGATGTCTCCATGGCGACTTTGTGCACAAACTGGTGACAGGGCTTTGTAGACACGAATTGCAATGCTGCTCAGTTATGACATTTCGACTGCGCAGGTTACCACTTTCAGTCACGACGGTGCACCGAGAGAAATGACAAAATCAAATTCAGCCTCATCTGTTCAAACTGAGCGAGATCCTCTATGCATTCAGCGGTACAAGTACGTAATCCGACGTTGCACAAGGTAGGTGCAGCTTAGTCGGCTGGCTAATAACCAAATTAATTAGTCCCGAAGGAATTCTTTGATTGCCACGGCCAGCTTCATATCATTTTGTCGAAGGATAACGGGTCAGCAGTCATAGTTTACGAACACAGATGTCAGCTGAAACACCATAAGTTTCATGTGACCGATGAAGTACGAAGCTCTATTTAGATGCGCAAAAGCTTCTTTCTCCCTGGCAGATGTATCAGAACTTAATCGGACCGGCAGGTGATTCTCAGTTGAGCGGACGGACATGCACACTATTAACTAGGCAACAAGTCTACAACGTCTGGCTCTCATTTACTAGAATACAGTGGGAAAGAGATCTGACAAATGACTTGTTATTTGCCCAGCTTCTCATTGGAGAACAAGACGGCTATCAGCTCGTTGAAGGACTCCAAGAACCTGGTGTTTCACTAACGTGACACACCCTGCTTCAGTGATGCAGTTAATTATAATCGGGCGAAAATGAGGGAAATATTTGTCGACTCTACATTCAACACAAACAAGTACGGATATGAGCTCTATTGTGTTCTCACTGAGTACGACCCTGTTTCTCTGCCTCTTTCTTACCTTCTGCTGGATACCCGTGCTATTCGGGAGGAGGGCAAGAGGGGATCGAGATTGACAATCGTGGTTTACTGCTCTGCGAGATTAACGTGGTAGACGCAGATAAAGATCTTGCAGGTGTTCATGATGGCCATAAAAAGATGAAATTTCCAAAGGCCCGTCGCGCCTGTATGGTGTCGCTTATTCTATCTCCACCAATGGGTGGACTACAAATGAGCTTGGTCTTTAGTGGCTGCAAGACGTTTTTGACAGAAATACTCGCGATCGCACTAAAGGAAGGTTCCGGCTGTTAATTATAGACGGTCATCGCACCAATACTACGCCAGAGTTCGATCGACGTTGTATGGACCACTTTATTGTTCCTTTATATATGCCTCTTCATTCCTCGCATCTTCTACAGCTTCTGGACGTTGGATCTTTTGCGCCACTAAAGCGATCTTACTGTCGTCAAGTAGAGGATATCACAAGGGCTGGTACCAATCACGTTGATAAGGTTGATTTTTTGCGGCTTTATCAAACGCGCGAGAAGAGGCACTATCTCCTTCAAACATTAAAAGCGGATTTAGAGCGACTGAATTAGTTCCTTATGATCCAGGTAAGGTATTATGTAGCTTGTCACTGATTCTTCCCACACCCACTCGGCAGCGCAGTCAACCACAATCGCAAGAGACATGGGTACCTGCAACTCCAAATCAATAAGACAATTGCAGCGTCAGACATACAAAATTAAAAAAAAACCGTCGCAGCGTAAGTCGCGGAAGCTCAACAGAAATTGCGATAAATCAAATAAAGTGAGCCGAGGGGACAGCCATTTTAAATCGTGAATTGCACGACTGCAGCCGGCTGTGCAACAGAAAAAGAAAAAAAGAAAATTACTTGTAATGGCTCATGGCGGATGGCGGATTCGGTCAAATTAGGCGGATATCCGCATCCGCCACAGCCCCTAGAGGAGTCTGGTTTTTCGTTGAGGCGTACACCCACCAAGGAAATGTGGCGCGTTTTGCTGTCAAAAAGTATAAGTCGCATTGATGGCTGCCAGAAAGGCTAGATTTGGAGAATTGAATATCATTGTATTGTAGGCCTATTTGTATAATATTTTGCCAAGTTATTATTGAATTATTATTTATCGAAATGAGAACTTTTATGAAAAAGAACTAAGAAAGTCAATAAATCTATCTGCTGCGGTATCTCTCATTCCAAGTGATGTGACATGATATACAGCAGGAGTAAGATAGTGACAACCTAAGCGCTTCTTCTTACAGCATCAAACGTAAGGTGCAAAGAATACAGTCGCAATAATAGACCCGACTCCAAATCATATCCACACCGCAATAAGATACTATGGTGATTGCTCACTCACCTCTTACGCAGTACATATCAAGTGGGCAAGGTTATTTACACTAGCCGTATCGGGATACATGAAACCTAATTTAATGGCGTCCTGATGCGTCAGAGAGGCTTATTAGTTACAGGTGACGCCGCTACAGAACTTTATTTCCCCACACAAACCCTCATCTCGGTTCTTTGGTACCCGTCGACCAAACACTCTTTTCACCTGTCAGCAATTTCAAAATGGCGGAAAACGCGCAAGCCATCACTGCTTAGGGCTGTCCACGAATGGTGGATAAGGCGGATTGTATCCGCCGAAATATCCGCCTCGAATAATTATCCGTCAATACTTAGCTAGGTCCAGGCATGGTTTCCAATATGCAATATGCAATATTGCATTCAATTTTCATATTGCAAATATTGTATTGCAGAATCGTATATTGCATATTGCAATGACCTATCGCAATAATGATTAGTAATCGATTTCTAGTGATAATGTTTGTATAATTCCATATCTACGATCGCCCACCCGTTTGGACGGCATTGCCGCAAGCCCGAGTCTAGGCGTAGCCTTTTACAATTTCGTGCAAGCTATCTACAGCCTCAGCGCTATCCTCTTTCATAACTAGACTCTCACCGTCCTCTTCCCGCATGATGGAGTGCCTGCGGAGGTAGCTCCGAAGAGGTTGTCTTACCTGGGTGTAGGAGTGTCGGAATAGGAATAGACGTGAAATATCCATGAGACTAGTCACATCAAGAAGTCCAGAGTCTCGGCCTCCCTTCTATAGTCCACTTAGCATATATGTCGACGATTTGCTGATATTTGGTAAAGAAGTCCAAATTTTCAAAAGAACCTTGGACCGGTTTCATAGGAGTCAATATTGTCAGGGGCTACAGCCCGAGAGGTGCGGCTCGGCTGCGCCTTCGCTCCCATTGGCCAGCAAGTTGATTAGTCCCGTGGTTACCCGAGGACCTCGTCCTAGAAGTTTTCTCCCGTGTTTTTCTCTCTTTCCTTTTCTCTTCTTTCTCTTTAGCAAACTCTTTTGTAATCAATTCTATCTATTAGAACCTAAACGTCCCGAGCCTTCACAAATATGGAGCAAGCAAATGACGGTTCCGTCAAGCTTTCACAGACAACATATTGAAAGGATTCTTATACTCTATGGAATGGATCTCGCAAGACCGTACAGACTCCTATTCAATCATCGTTCAATCTAGATGAACCGATTGAGGAAGGCTATCAAGCACCGTTGGAGCTACTCTCGAAGTACCAATCCATTATAGGGTTTTTAATGAATCCTATGATAGTACTCCATGCGGGGCCTGATATAACCTATGCAGTAGGGAAATTGTCCAAATATATGGAAAACCCAACGGAAGTGCACATGAGAGCAGCCAAACGGACGAGCAGCGTTTGATCGAATGCGAAGAAACGAGATGAGTGTTCGTGTGGGGAAATAAAGTTCTGTAGTGGCGTCCATCACCCGTAAATGAAAGCCTCTATGAATTAGGGTTTCATGTATCCCAATACGGCTAGGGCAAATACCCTTGCCCACTTGATATGTCCACAAAGAGTGAGCAATCACCATAGTTATGACACAATAATGCTCCACCGCAAATGATCTGCCAGACCTTCAGTCAACTAAACAACCTAGATCTGCTAAATTTTGTACATATTATTTTTAACAAGTCAATGTATTTCTACTAGGTTAAAGAAACTTTGGTGGTGCTGATATGATTTGTAGCGGACTAAAGGTGCATTATTACCACTGAATTCTTGACAACTTACGTAATTGTCGATATGAAAAGAAGCAGCACTCAAAGCTGTGATGATCTTACTTCTGCCGTATATCATGTCACATCATCTCTACCATGAGATTATATCATTTCATCTCTTATCGCACTTAGATGACGCTTGCGTTGAGCTCTCATCGCTTCTTGAAATATGGGTACAATAGTGCGTGGCATTTCTCCACACTCTTTGCGGATCTCTGGAGAGCGACAAATTGTCTACCACGCCCAGGATGTCTAAATCCATAGTTGACCAGTCACACTACCAGAGAGCGTTTGAAGGTGAACAGTTCGCCGGAATCCACCAGACAGTCTACTAGGTTATCGAGGTCAGGCGCGAGGCCCATTGTTGGGTCTACGGATACTTTACCGAGGACGGATAACGATCGTTCTTCGAACTATGACAAGGCTCTTTGCCTTTTGAAGAATAGTCCGCCAGAGCAGCGATTGGACATTCGCTTGCCTCCTTCTCAGTATTTAAAATTGGAAGAAAGTTGGTCTAAGTTTAAATCAGAGAACAATATTCGTGAGGAAAAGAGGTACTTGATTGAATTGTGTTTACGGGCAGTAGCTGACAGTTCTAAATATTACAGATATCCCAGCTTATCCTACAATAGTTTAATGCAGATTGTGACGGTGATAACTACCCAAAGCGCGCTTCATGGCTACACAGTCGCATGGTTCCGCGACATGATCGGTTCAAGTGTTAAGGGATATCTTGCAACTCACAAGCCCAGTATAATTGATTATTCACTCTGGATCCACTACCAAGATGGCATTAAGCTCCGAAGGTAAGAGCTCGAAAGAGCCAGATCAATCCTTCTCGTATGACCGTAGTCGTGGACGTCCTTCCGTGCATGTGGTCATTGAATGTGGAGTTAGTGAGGACTATCGGGCACTCTGCGATGACAAGGACCTATGGCTCCAACGACTTGGCGCGAAAGCCGTCGTATTGATATGCCTTAAGGAAACGCCACGGTTTAAAAATCCTCGTGCTGCATATCAGAATATCGACGATGTTGTTGCGGAGGTTGAAAGAATGGATCAACATGTGGATGGAAACATGAAACACAACTTGGAGCAAGGCAAATACGGTCCAAGTAAATACCGCAATCACATGTGGTTTGGGAGACTGAATGAGCTATTTCTTGAAGTCTGGCGAGCCGATGGGAAACAGCCTGTCCGAAAGGTGAGCAAAATGTTATTGCGAAGGCCCATATGCTCACGATCATGGCAATTTAGTGGCTAATTAAAGACAGACATTCCTACAATCCTCTTCCTAGGACGACTGGGGTTAAGATTAGTGATTTTTTTCCAGACGATGAATGGACCGCCTGCAAAATTCCGGACAGTAATGTTCGTTTTCGTCGAGACTTCTTCGGGGTTGCTATTCTTGGAATGAGAGAGACCGCAGCAGATAGATTTATTGACTTTCTTAGTTCTTTTTCATAAAAGTTCTCATTTCGATAAATAATAATTCAATAATAACTTGGCAAAATATTATACAAATAAGCCTACAATACAATGATATTCAATTCTCCAAATCTAGCCTTTCTGGCAGCCATCATTGCGACTTATACTTTTTGACAGCAAAACGCGCCACCTTTCCTTGGAGCTCGATGGTGTACGCCTCAACGAAAAGCCAGGATCTTCTTGCAAATTGCCTTAAGCGGGTCCTTATCGATGATGTGCCTCATACTAAAACCAAGTCATCGAAGTTTTAGAGATCGTTTCATATCGTAGTCATCTGTTCCATCGAAGTCCTATGTTCCCATCATGAGACACCGTATTTGCAATAACTAGTCGTTCGGCAGGTCATCTCGAATATGGGTCATCGCCTTAGCTTGGAAGAGAGTAGTGAGTACTTAATAATGTGATGCTTGACGTACTTCTGTAACCGGAATAAACAGAAAAGTGAATGTCGGGGACATTCTAAATTAATGTTTAATCGCTAATTCCAATAAAATGAGACAATTCAATAACTACGAACAAAAGCATTGACGGAAATAAGCTATCCATATCCCTTACGTAGCACAGCTTTTACTCGCACATTTAAACCAACGCTAATTCATTTTCAGAAAAAGAGTCATTATACCGCTGGATTGCTGTGTCGTGGACCGCGGACTCGATGATGTGGAGCAATAACGCAGCTCCAACAAAATTGGCTGCGTCTTTTCGTCCACACTTAAATGTTCGTCCCCGGGAACTCATCCCCCACAGTAAGACTAATATCGAGACTATCGGTCTGTATAGTCGCGGCACCGTCTTCAACCACTACCTATTAAATTTATCAGTACAAGTAATGCTATTTCCATGTGTATACGTGTCGCTCATGTATTGTTCGCTGCTGATATCGTTGGTATGCACATCCGTTTTTAAACCCTGCAATATCTAGTGTTCCAAACCAAGTATGGCCGTTATGACCCAAATTGTCTGCGGCGCCTCGAATGCCACTGGATTTTCAAGCAAACCGCGCTCAGTCGCGGACAGTGAATTGCCACCATTCGTGAAGGAAATCGAAACCTTTGTTTCTCCTTGAGCCACAAGAGGACTAGACTACCAAACTTTCTTAAGCACAGCTCGATATCGGCCTTTAGTGCTGAAAGTGATCGTCATCGTATCATGGCACTGGACGACCCCTTGCTGTCATGGAATAAATGATGGATGTCTCTTATGCTCTTTGATCTAGGACGGAACTTATGCACTAACTTAACGATTCTCTTATGCTCTTTGATCTAGGACGGAACTTATACACTAACTTAACGATTAGAATTTGTACAAATGCTTCAAGTTGGGACGCAAAAATATGAAACATCTCTCAATATGCGTAGGCTATACATTAAACAGTCCTTGCCCGATGTTGCCCTTCGTGCAGGGCGAAGACGCATTCTACAGAGGATGGCATCCGCCATTATATGCTTCCATCAGCCCCGTCCGAGCATCTACAATCAGTGATAATACAAATACAAATAAGCAAAATAGAGTAAACACTAATTAACTCAGTGTGAGGAGCGAAGGAAAAAATATGTTTGGAATGTGTATTTAACAACGCAAGCGGATGGGAGTGCCCAACGTGCTCCTGACCGTAAAAAAAATGCATATCCAAATATCTCGAGCTGCTCGTTCAACGGATAGACTATCAGCATTTGGTCGAGGCTTCATGGCTTGTTTAGCTGTAGCCTAAGCATAAATATGCGCAGAAAGCTTCAGTCATAATGCCGACGCATAACTCAGGTCCGTAGATAGACAGATGCCATCGTGGGCTCAGTCGAGAAAAGCGATGGATGACCGGTCCCCGCGTGCTGCGTGTTATGCTTATGCCCGTAACCCATGCAAATGAACACACCAAAGCACCTAAATGGGGCCCTGATTCAAAATCCTACAACGAGGCATAGGAGATTTGCTAATACTACCTATCCTGTGGATTTGTTCCTTGGTGTTTACTGACGCCTTTTGCCAGAGTATGCGCGTTTTGTCTAAATTGTAGTAACCTAATGTCAGACTGGTCGTACTGCTAGTGGTGCATACAAAGCAATTTTTGCCAGCTAAAATTTTATCGAATAAATTTCCGAAGACCTTAAGAGAGTTTGAAATGATAACACTATTAGTCCGGCACGCAGGCGCGTCCCACGATTTTCGTCAGCTTAGGCCATGATTGGCCAGGTACGTTCGCGAACATTTCTTACCTGCGCGATTGATTTTGCGTACTATGAGTCATGCGTTATCGAAGATTGAGAAGGACGCTCTACCGCGCAACTTTAGTGCTGCTTTTTACCGCTTCAACAATTGTGAACAAAACACACAAACCCCTTAGATTACATAAAGACTAGCCCCGCTTAATATTTACGAGGGATGACGACATTATTTCCCCGCATAAATCCTCGTCTCGTTTCTTTAGCATCCTCGACCAAACGCTCTTTGTACTTGCCAGCATCTTCGAAATGACGGAAAGCAAGCAATCCATCGCTGCTCGATTGTTGCTGCGGTCTGGTGTCTCGTTGCAACTGTTTGGGCTCGTATGGGGATTGATAATTCCGTTGACGCCGTTCCCGAAATTGGGGCTCACTGCACACATCCAGTCGATGGCACAAGGTGAGTCTTGCTGGCAAAATCTTAAAAAATAAAACCAGTATGTAGGACTAAGAGACAAAACGCTAACAAGACTTGTTCGAGCACAAAGGGACCATGGTTCTTGGTGCCGGTCTCCTCCTTGAGCAGCCCAACCTCCTCAACTTGAGCGCTTTGGAGTTGAAGATTGTAAGTTGGGGTTTTTGTTTGGTATGGGCAAGTATTGCAGCTCAGTGCTTTAATGCTTTCTGGTAAGCTACGTCAATTTTTTTGGATAGCATCGAGATAATCAAGTACTGATACTCTTTGACTTTCGCAGGGGAACTAATCAGATATTGCCAATTGTAAGTATGCCTGACCGATATAGCGGGCCCAAAGTACACCAGCCACCAGACTTACTCTGACTATAGGCTGCAGCTGCCGCTGGAGCAACGGGTGCCGAGCCGTGGAAAGAGCAGATCATCACGCAAACACTTCATATTGCCGGGTTTGGCCTGATGGGGAGTTTTGCAGTTCTGGTGCGGGCATTGTTTAAGGAACAGAACGCGAAGAAAACAAATTAGTTCTCTGTGGAGAATTTAGAACTGCAAAGTGAACATTATTGGTTACTGTGGTATAGATAGGACCAGAGTAATCGTCATTCGTGCTTGTGTGCTCCGCACGTTCGTTTGTTGAATACTACGAGCATTAAGATGTGAAACATCTACTGCACTTTGTAGAAGCCTTATCTGCTACATACCTTTCACCGGATCATAACCCCACTCTTTTAAGCAATGAAGGATACTCGTCATTGACATATAACTCCAGCAGGTTCTCGCTAAAGTTCAATCAATCAGATCTGCAGTGTGTCGAATAGCACTCATGTTATTATTGTAACTGCGAATTCAGTTATGAGATAAGTATCTGCCGTGTGACATGCATCCTGTCGGATTTGTACAGTGATACTCTATATATGGATTGATTGTCATTCATTGCACTGTCCCCGGGTAGGGTTATACAATAGATACATCCTGGCTGATAGATCAATCAATCTGGCAGCATTGCATCTTATTGGAGCATATAACAAACGTTTTATTATGACAGGGTCTCAAAGGCACAGGCACCATGCAGGAAAGGAGAATATTGTATTGAGAAATCCTGTAGAACTTCGCGATGTAGTCATATGATTGAAGTTGTGGACAAGATCTCGATTCTCCGACAGCACGGACGCTAGTTATGCACAACTGGTCAGCGCGAAAGTTAGCATTGGCTCGTACATCTTTCAACATTTTCCTCAACCACCGCTTGAAACCAAAATTTCATTCGAGTCTTCTCCGCAAGCTCCACATTGCCCATCACGAACGCCAGTCCGCAAGGTAACATGAGTTTGATCCTCAACAAAGAAACCCGCTCCGGATGACGGTTTTTGTGCCTCAGACTGTGCGGCTCATGTGCAGTTTCATCTCTCTATCTCGGTTCACTCTGTTAACTTCATTGTCTATGTTCACTGCCAAGGACGGGATGGGTAGGTACGGCTCGGAATATTCTTAATATTCCATATACATGAGCAAGCTGGGCTATCCTGCGAAACAGCTTGTTGCATTGGCTGCTGACACTATGTCTCTAAATACTGCGGCTTTGGTGAAGCGACCACCAAAGTTCCTAAGTCATTGTAACCTCATTCGAATTGCTCACAAAACCTTCAGTTAATATATGAGCCCTGAATTGCCCTTCCATGTAGTAAAGCCGGAGCTACCATGGCCAAGATGACCTAGATTACGATAAAGGCAATAATCTTTCTTACATGCACCGTCTGTCAACATACACATGTTCTTCCAGCGCATATTCGTAAGGGATATCATCCCCATCCCAGGGTCAGCAACTTCTAAGAAACTAAATAATAGGTTCTATAATTCATCTGCGGTTTGGAATTATGTGGAGTGTGTAACCATAGCATATCATTACCTACAAGGAGCGGCTAGTGGCAAATAGCAACATTAGTAAGGAGCAGTTTCAGGGGCTCGGGCTCCCACTCTTGCCAGTTCCGAAACTTCTTTAGGAATACAACAGTCTCCACAAAATCGCGCAGACGCTTAATATTTAAATAATTAGAAAATCCGTACGAAGATAGAAGACAATATATTAGGACCAAAAGAAAACGAAATAGGCAACGATCGTCGCCAATAGGTAGTCAACAACGCCGCATGGTTTTTGCCAATAAGACCCTAACCCTCACATAGGCCAACTTACCGTGAAAACAATTTTTCGCCGGACTTGATCACACAGTTATAAGTCGTGGCACCACGCACTGATCAAGACTGTTCATTCCTTCCGTCGATTTGTATTATTGTACGATAAATTCTAGGATATCGTGCATTGTTTTCAGTAAACGGGATTACGTTCTCTATTTTAAATATATACAGCTAGTTCAGACATATCCCAATTTTCTGTCGCCACATCTATTTGGACGCATCTCGATTGTCGAAGTTTCAACCACAACAGTTCCCCACTCGTGAACACTAAAATCAACAATGGTTTCAGCATCTAAAGCCAAGCGTCAAGCCAAACGCGCGGAGACCAAGTCCTCTAAGGCTTCGTCTAAGGTCTCTTCCGCCGCAGTCTCTGTCAACGGTGAGTCTGATACCGAGGCCGAGATCGTTGCCACTGAGGTGGCCAAATTGAAATTACAAGAGGATGAGCACGGGCTATCCGATCGTGTCACTACCGGTGTCTTGTCTAGTTTGGTTACCAGTCGAGATGTCAAGGTGTGTACTTCTTTGAAGACTGAGAGGATGATCAAACTAATCGATTACGTCACGCAGGTCACGTCCGTTTCATTGGTGTTCCACGGAAAGGTTTTAATCCAGGATTCTACCCTCGAGTTTAATTACGGTCGTCGATACGGTCTTCTCGGCGAGAATGGCTGCGGCAAGTCTACGTTCCTTCGAGCCATTGCTGCCAGAGAATACCCTATCCCGGAGCAGATCGATATTTACCTTCTCAATGAGCCTGCGGAGGCCACAACTTACTCCGCCCTCGAGTATGTCGTACGCGAGGCTGAGAATGAGCTCAAGCGACTGGAGCAGATGGCGGAGGATGTTTTGGAGAAGGAAGGGCCTGAGTCACAAATTCTTGAGGAGCTGTACGAGCGAATCGAAAGCATGGATCCTAGCACTTTCGAATCTCGTGCGTCTTTGATTCTCAGAGGATTGGGCTTTACTAATACGTCCATCAAGAAGATGACGAAAGATATGTCTGGTGGCTGGAGAATGCGTGTCGCGCTGGCCAAGGCGTTGTTCGTTAAGCCCAGCTTGCTACTTCTTGATGATCCCACTGCTCATTTAGATCTGGAGGCATGTGTGTGGCTGGAGGAGTATCTCAAGCGGTTCGACCGAATTCTCGTGCTTGTTTCACACTCTCAGGATTTCTTGAATGGTGTTTGTACAAGTATGATTGATATGCGATTGAAGAAGTTGAACCTCTACGGTGGTAACTACGACTCGTACGTCAAGACTCGTGCTGAGATGGAGACCAACCAGATGAAGGCCTATAACAAGCAACAGGAAGAAATTGCGCATATCAAGAAGTTCATTGCATCTGCCGGTACGTACGCGAACCTGGTTCGCCAGGCAAAATCCCGACAGAAGATTCTCGACAAGATGGAGGCCGACGGTTTTATTGAAAAGGTTGTTCCTGATAAGGTGTTTTCTTTCCGATTCGCCGATGTCGAGAAGCTTCCTCCTCCAGTTTTATCTTTTGATGATGTTACGTTCTCTTATTCGGGCAATGCCGAGGACAATTTGTATGAGCATCTTGACTTTGGTGTCGATATGGATTCTCGAGTTGCTCTTGTCGGACCCAATGGTGTTGGCAAATCTACTTTGCTCAAAATCATGACCGGTGAACTGCAGCCAACCAATGGTCGTGTTTCCCGTCACTCTCACTTAAAGCTTGGTGTCTACTCTCAGCATTCTGCCGACCAACTTGATCTTCGCAAGAGCGCACTCGAGTTTGTACGCGACAAGTACCCGAAAATCTCCCAGGACTACCAGTTCTGGCGTCAGCAGCTTGGTAGATACGGCCTTACTGGTGAGGGCCAGACAGCCACTATGGCGACTCTCTCCGAAGGCCAGCGGTCGCGAGTCGTATTCGCTTTACTCGCTATCGAGACACCGAATGTCATCCTGCTCGACGAGCCTACTAATGGCTTGGACATTCCCACTATTGACTCGCTCGCTGAGGCTATCAATGCTTTCGAGGGTGGAGTTGTCGTTGTCTCGCACGATTTCAGACTCTTGGACAAGATTGCTAAAGACATTTACGTATGCAATAACAAGACAACTACCCGATGGGATGGTTCAATTTTGGAATACAAGAGCAGTCTAGCAAAGAACATTGTTATCTAAGTGGTCCTTTCGTTGTATTTAGCTTGTCGTGTCGTTTGTTAGGTTCTTTTGGCTTTAGGCACATCGTACGGGTTTTAGAAATCATAGGATATGAAAGGTTGTCTTTTTCTTGTATTTTGTTGACGGGGTATACGCCGGATGTGGCTGATCAAATTATCAGGTGATACAGACATTGGAGATTGTAGAGTCGTTGTCTTTATTGATAAGACTTATTCTATAGAATTCACGGTTGTACATGTGTTGCACACATACCTCATATTTCAGCTGGCAAGTACATCTTCCTTTCAGCAAACAGCACACATTCGCGATTTTACTTCTTGTCGTAGACTCCCTGCAAATACTCCAACCACTGCTCTAACTGCCATCCAGAGCTGACATCATTATTAATAATACCGTCAACGGCAACAGTCGGCGTGACATGCACTGAGTTCTGCCGATGCTGGCGCACAAACAACTTCAAGTCGATCGTGATCTCGTTACCGATGTTATGTCCCGCGCCGTCCTCCGAAGGGGGAATAGCCAGTAGCTTCAGTATTTCGTCCTTTTTGATACCCACGCTTTCGGACGCAAGAGTAGCGAGTCTGTCGTATGTCTGGGCGCGAGTCTCGTTGTAGACTGCAGTATCGTAGTATTCCGAGGCGTGTTTGAACAGAACATTAGAGAATTCGAAGAACTTCGAGGCGTCAAGCTTCTCAACCGCGAGCGCGGCTTCGTGAACCAGAGTGGATGACGGATGCCAAGGCTGAACGACCTGTCGAAACACAAAAGTAAACGCGCCGGGGGGATACTTCTTATCTAGCTCTTTCAGAAGTGAGTTGTAGACGGTGTTGAATAGACGACCTGAGAACGGGCAGACATAGTCGAGATAGAGATCGATGACGTGCGGTGTAGGCGATGAAGCTGCACTAATTGACGAGCCGGCAGCCAGCTTATGGGCGAGGAAGCGAGGCTGGATAGACATTGCGAATAATTGAGCAACAATTGGTGAAAATATGTGGACTTGTGTGATGTGATGGACGGCCAAGTGTGGGCTTCAAATGTGCGGCCCGGTGTTAAGAACTCGAGGCATCGTCGATGACGCAAGAGAGCAAGGCAACAAACAATTCGCAATCATCGACCAAGATCCAGAGTTGCTCCCCCTCAAATTTGTTTATGATTAGTAATATCCAGAAAACATATTCATAACGATAAATCGTGTCTAGCAGTTGAATATATCTATTGACACAATAGCAAAGTTGAGCGCTACGATCGGAGTTAATGGGAAATCCGAAGACTTATAAATCGGACATGTTTAATTATTGACCCTGATTTAAGAGAGACGACGCACTCAAATGTAATAAAACTTTCACCCTAATATAATATCATGAATCGCATGCATTATACATCGGCGGATATTCGCCATGGCTACTCAAAAATATTCTACAGATAACATGATGCTCATACTCTATGCCTACGCTGCGGATAGGAAAGAGTGACTCAAGTTAATAAATTTTCATGCTCAATGCTTAACCTGGGGATAGCGCACGGTTGTCGAAAGTTTTTACAATGTAATGAATTTCATGCGCGTATTATACATCAGCGGCTATTCGCAATCGCTCATGCGAATATCCACAGTTAAGATGATAGATACTACCTTCATGACTTATGCTCCACCTGGAGCTAACATCGGGCCTTATGTCGACCTGGAGAGAGAGCACGGTTGACCCATGAAATACAATCCAGGCGACGACGGTTCTTCGAAGTCGCTGATTCCCTACTTTGGGGAGAGCGCACGGTTAAAACCGCCCTCACGATTCCTGTTATATCCTATTTAGTATCCAATGCTGATGTAATAAACGTGTAGTATAAGAATACATACATGTATTGTCTATATTGGGGAACCTTCTCTTTCGCCACGGCGCCAACGTTATTACCAACTACGCGTTTCTGCTTGGTCGTTCCGAATCCCGCAAAGCCCATTAGCTTCGCCATTCGCACTGTCTCATCCTCTTCAGAGTCATTTGCAGTATCCATCGCGTCGGGCGAACGAAGGCGTCGAACAGGTGAGGCACTGGGAGTCCGAGAACGTCGTCTGCCTCGATTTTCTGTAGACCGTCTTCTGTCCTCACTCGGACTCTTTCTCGTTCTCCTTCGCGGCCTATCCACATCATCTCTGTCGTAATCCCTTTCTCGGGATAGCGTCCTACTTGGAGTTCCGCTACGCTTGCGCGAATCTGGCGAGCGGCTACGATCTCTGCCAAGTCTAGAGTCTCGAGAATAGCCGTCATCTATGTCATCGTATCGAACCATTCGCCGGTGGCTGTCTTCTTTCTCTCGATAGCGAACACTATCTTTAACCCGTTCCCGGTCTCCTCGGTCTTCCCTCGGACTTCGGGACCGTCTGTCACTTCGATAAAATCTACCTCTGTCTCTATCTCTATCCGGGTCTCTGTGTTTCTCCCGATACCGATCACTTCCATAGTCACGATCACGATGCAGGTCCCTATCTCGCATTATTTCCCGATCGCGATAATGTCTCTCTCTGTCTCTGTCTCGATCGCGCTCTCTATCCCTGTCTCGATCACGCACTCTATCCCTGTCACGATCGCGCTCTCTATCCTTTCCCCGGTCTCGATCTGACATACTTAATGATGTCACGCACAATCACTCGTCGCCCAGCTCGACGTATTACGGCCCTTAAAATCTCAGAAGACAAAATTACTGGAGTACCTCTGCGTCGCGTATGTTGCAGGGAATGTCTGTCTATCCAAGTTTCTGGTTATGGGAGCTGGTGCTCAGGCTTGCAACTTCATGCAAAAACCCTAAATTCTATAGTTAAGTACCCGCAAAAGATTGGATCCCTAACCCAACGTCTACCCTAATCCGGAATTTGGCAACTGCGTCGTATGATTACGAGGCCGACTGTTTCTTATTACCGTCTGGTACCGGTGTAGCTCAATGGCAAATCCTGAATCTTTTAATATCACAGGTCATTACGATGACGTTACCGGAAGATAAATAAAATCAATGACCTTTTGGCGTTGATGCCAACGACGAGCCACGGATCAATCTTCGTTATTCACCCTGTGCGCTCTGCGATTTCTGTACAGAAAATCAATTTCGAACACGAGCAACTCAAGGGACCACCAATACCTGTCAATTGCGGCAATGTCGACCACAGATTATCCAGTCTACAAATGGCCCTAGGCACTGGTGCACCAACTAGCTCAGCAATCTAATGAACGCGCCTCGATCAGTTACTGATATCTCGTATCGTCGAACATATAACTGCGCGTGGGTGCGTGTACCAACGAGCTATGGTACTGACCCTGGCCGAATATTACTCGACTGCAAGATATTTTGAACGGCATCTCTAGATCAGATTCGTAAGCAACCGGCACTTGTGCTACATTTTGTCTACTAATATCCTCGACCGATATGCTCATATCGCCTTGACACGGTGTCATCGAACTTGAGATGCCCTAACACGACTATAACCTTTTGGCTTAGATACTATGTAGTTATAATTAGAATCGATTACTATCTCACATGACATCGCCTACTCTCATCAAAAGTAAATCTGTGCTGGGTCGTTGCTGGCCCAAAATATTACTCTTCCAGGATATCTAGACGAATCACGGTGTATGTGAAAGGCAAACAAATACAATTTGTCGTAAGACAGATCATCAAAATTAGCTCTTGGAGAACATTTCTGAGTATGTTGGAACAAGCAAAAGTCCGGAAGTTATGGCAGCCGCAAGGCTCACTGCCGACCGAAACAAAATAAATAAATGCAGCTGGATACCGCAAGCTCAGTTTACTAGACTTATTTATATACTATATTTGGATGGATGGATCACAATAATGACGATCTTATGACGGGTCCATAGATTTCATTAAACAACGAACGATATAATCTCTAAACACACAACAAGCAAACAACAAACTCCGGGCATTGCAACTGCCATACAAATCCCAATCAACGCAGACACTATGATACAGACCACATATATTTATCCCTACTCTGCCTTTCCTGTCCGGCGTTTGATAACCTCGACATAATTTGATGGAAAAAATCCTATTCTTCCATCTCGTAAACGACCCCTCCACCACGTAGGCTCGCCCTCTTCGGCGCCAGTAACTGTATCTTTTGACAAAATCGCGATAACCTCGCCCTTCTTAAAAGTCAACTCAATAGCTTCATTTTCGGGCACAAAATCGTAGATAGCGCGGCAGAATTCCAACTTGGAAGGATCAATAATTAAATCATTGCCGGTTGGCGAGCCACCAGCAACCACACCGTCAGCAATAGCAATTCCGCTGTTTCCAGCTCCCATAACCTGGTTGTCGTATCCCGACAATCTCATGTCGTCTTCCTGTCGAGTAGCAGAAATTGCTTTTATCAACTTGGACATCAAGTACGGTCCTCCAAACACCGCACCGAGGAAAACAAGCAGGGGCCAGACGGAAATCCGCTGGCTAGCATTTCCTGGAACACCAGCCGGACCGCCTTCCCGCTTGAACTTCTCGAACTCCCGCATATTGAGCCGGTTTTGCTGTGGCGGTACCTGGCCGCGCCCGGTAATTCGTCGCCATATCCGAACAAAAACTCTCCAAATTGCCAGCATTCCCAGCGAAGCCGATCCGATAATACTCTGTCGTAATGCAGCGACTTGTTCTGCAACGCCGACCATGGCGAAAAATGAACTGTGAGTAGCCATATACGTCGACTCAAGCATTTGCGCGAACCCGCCAATCGCACCAACGACAGCCTCAAGCATTTGGAAGGCTGCTGTAGTTGAGGACTCTAAAGAACCCGCTGCACCAGGTATCGAAGGACCTGGGCCACCATACAGACGTGAATATGGAGACGCATATGGAGAAGAGTAAGGTGAATATGCGGAGGTGTACGGCGAGGAGAAGGAGTATGGATTATACGCATTGGCGTATGGTCTTCCAGCGTAATTGTACGTTGATGAATATGCGGATGCGTTAATAGGAGCCTGGATCTGAGTGCTTGATAAAGGCAAAGGAGCAGGCCGCGAAGGAGCTGAGCTGGGCGATGTACCCGCTGCTACATTTGATGTGGAAGCGGAAGTGGTTGGTACTGCTCCTTGAGCCTGTGATGCAACATTCGCGGGTCCGGGGTTGGACGGAGCGCCGCCGCCACCGCGATCTTCCCATGGCTTTGGTCGTGGTATTGACGACATATTAATCTATGACGCTCTTGATGATATTGCAGAGCCAGGAAAAACAAGACCCAGGCAAGAAAGAGTGAGCGTCGGAAATAAAACGATAGAGAATTAGGGGAAGGTTGAGATCAAACGAAACTTACCAATCACTACATCTGAGGAGCAAACTCTGCCGGGCCGAAGCTTGTGACATTCATCGCAAACACGTATCGTAGTGATGTTTAGAGCGATCGCCTAACCTAACCCTTCCAGTTTGTTTGAACCCTGATTCCCTTCAAACCCTAGCCCAATGACGCTTCCGTCCACGACAACCCCAACACCTAGAATCACTTGTCACCTTAGATGGCTGTCAGTTTATTTTTATTGACATCTCACAATGATACATACATTCCGCTGGCATCTCTTTACGAAATATGGACGCAATAGTCTCCGGAAATACGGGGCGCTGCTTACAAATCTCTCGCACGTGCGAGATCACCAGCCGTTGAGAGTCTTGCATCATCCTTCAGTAGTCGCTCAGATGAGTGGACGTCGAATTTCCTTTGCCTGGTCGCCGGAATTGACTGCATCCGATGAGAAGTCGAATACGGCGCCAGGTGTTGTGCTCCCAGATACTTCTCCACGGAAACACAAGAATGAGATGTCGGACTATGCCAAGGCACTTCACCTGTTGAAGAACAATACTCCAGAACAGCGATTAGACGTTCACATGCCTTATTCTATGTACTTGAAATTGCAGAAAAGTTGGTCCAAATTTAAGGAGGAGATGGACATTCACGAGGATCAGAGGTATCATATATAGTCTCCGTTCTCCAGAGTGCAGCTGAAAGTTTGACGGTTTAGGTATCCACACTTGTCATACAACAGCTTAGATCAGGTAGCGACTGTGGTTACTATGCAAAGAGCTCTCCATGAATTTGCAGCTCGGGAGTTCAGCTTTGAAGTCAAAACGGGCGTTCGTGAATACCTCGCAAATCACTGGCCCCAAGGACTCGGCAGGATTCGGGATACTGGATCTACCAACATGAAGAGCACTCACGGCAAGTACGCTTACAGTTCGAAAGACCCTGATGGCTCATTCTTCTATAATGATGACGATGCTGGACTTGTCCTGCGGGTTGTCATCGAGGCCGGACACTCTGAGCATTATGGTAAACTCCTTCGTGACAAGGACATGTGGATGAAAGGTATGAATGTAAAAGCTGTGGTATTGATATGCCTCAAGGAATCACCAAGTTTCAAAAATCCTCATACTGCATATGAGGAGGACATCGACGATGTCGATCTAGAGGTGGGAATTATGAAACAGCATACCCACAAAGTCGTTCAAAGGAACTTAGAACAAGGCTTCTGCGGTCCCGTTGAATACCGCAATCGCATATGGTTTGGAAAATTGAATGACAGTTTGGCGCGTGGGCATGAAGGATCCTGTCAGAAGCGTGAGTTGCAATAATGCGTGATCAAATGGCCTGTCTACTCACGTTCATGCTATTTTAGTGGTTGGTTAAAGATGGACGGGCATATGAGCGTCTAAGTACGACAACTGGACTTAAAATACGTGATTTTCTCCTTGGTTGTGAATCCAGTGCAGCCAACGTTCCAGATAATGATGTTTATTTTGATGCTGATGGATATGTCCGTGGTCTTATCGATGCCATAGAGATGACTGCACAACACAGATATATAGATTTTATATGTGAGTCGTCCAGGCGTTCAACTTAACAGAAGGCAGGATGGACATCATCTCAGTTCCGGTTGTAATTAACACTTTTATTATTAATGGGCTGTTGACGATTTGCCGGTTTGCCGATATCGTATCGGCAAATATCGGCGACGATACTATATAGTCAGCCTCAAAATCTTGCGAATCAAACTACGAATAAATATCGGCAGGCGTAAATTTGTACAAGCAAGATTTTAATGGCCTTGGTAACAAGTTCCAGGTCTCTAGTGACCGTATATTCAGTAGTTTCATTTAATTAACGACACGGCAATAATTTTTTATGGGAGACGCGGGACATAAGCAGAAAACCTCTTTTACTTATTATTGAAGATACGGGGTCAAAGCAAAATGTGCTAGTCACAAGATTATGATTCACAGCAAATAGAAGCGAAGTTATTCTCGGCCCGCCTGATTCGGCACCACTCCCTCGGCTGAACGAGTTCCCTGCCCATCCGAACTGTCATCGTCTTCAGGTCCATTGTCGACTAAACCAGACAAACCTTTCAAAGGTCCTGTAATACCGCCAAGTATACTCAACGCCGCCCTGACGGCCTCGACGCAGGTGACGACTTCATTTCGGACGCCTTCGATCTCGCTGTGTTTAGCTTTGATCCATTCCAAGCGAGTCTTTATCCTACAATAGTACAGGCATTAGTAAATAAATCACTTCGTTTCCAAATTTGAAGGAATTCGGGCACCGTTTCCGACTTCTAAAATTATCAAACTGGGATGCGGCCTTAACCCATGCTGCGACATCCTAATTTGTCATAGTTAGCAAATATTGACAAATAGAGTTATCATAATCTTAAAGGTTAATGCACATCGGTAAATGCCTTGAATTCGCTGTAAATCTGCCGCTGTTCCTCGTGGGAACGCGTCATAATATCACGATACTCCTCAAAAATCGTCGATTCGTCAAAAGGCTGGAGATGCTGCAGACCAGTTGCAGTCGCAGCTTGCCGACTTGATGAGTTCGATTCAGTTTCGGACATAATGAATGAGCCCCGAATCTGAAGTTCGGTAAGCGCGGTCAAGCTAGTAGAAAACTTTAACTCGTAGCCTGCTGCAATGTAAGCAGGTCAAGTTGATATGGCATATATTGTGAGAGAACAGAGCGAGTATTGCAAAGAATTGACAGCTGTAAGAAGAGAGGAAAACAGTAGAGCACATCGACAAATGTACACATGCCCGCAAGTATGATGATCGGCCGAAGCGAGCAACAGATATTACGCATATAGAGCACAAAGCTCCAAGGTAATGCCTGTTATATAGGTTAGGGTTTGCTCAACTATCTACCGCACCAACTTGGTCTCACAACTTAGAGAGACATAACTCCTTATCGATATATTAACGCTTATCGAGACGTCCATCACTGCTCTGATTCGATGAAGTAGAGAGTGCTCAAAATGCAAGGGGCCGAGATGCACTGACTTATGTTGCTGAACGATCTCCCTTACCAATAGTATTAGTGCATGTAAGATATTTGAAACTCGCGACTACCAGAAAGGAAGTTAGGATATATAATATTCCTGACTGTCGCGGTAATGGCATACACATGCGGCATATGTTCGCGTTCTGATCCATCGCTGACTTGTGCACGTTGTGCAAGCTCTCAAGTACTACCTTATCGGCTCGAAGTCATCAACGCCCTCGCCACTCGCTCGACTACATCTCAATCTGTCGCATCATGCTTATCGGACGGCGCCTTGCCGACAGTAGATGCAATCTCACGGCATAAGATAGTACTAGTAGAACTGAATAAGACTTTGCACCAAGCTCGGCATACTCTGGCGGGGCTGAGAACTCGCGCGGCGACTTTGCGGCATGAAGTCCACACGAAAGCTCACACACTATCGCGGACTGCAACGGCCTTACGAAATGCACACTCGTTGCAACTGGACACAGTCACCAGATCCCGCGATCGTGCGATCTCAAAAGTCGATACAGTGCGGTCCAAAGGTCGAGATGAGCGCGAACGTGTCTTAAACGACCTTCGAGCAGCCATGGGAGTGAGTGTCAACGACGGTAAGCTCAACATTGGCGGCGTCAATATTCCAGACTTTGGTTCCCTAACAGGATTGTCTCCGCGAGCACTGCTGGCGACTATGGAAAAGACGTGTGTTTTGGTTACACTATTGGCTCGGTACCTGGAAGTTCAGTTGCCCTATGAGATTACCCTTCGTCCCGCTATAGCTATACGACGACGCCCACAAGTGCAGCAGTCAACATTTCGGAAACTATCCGTGACGGCAAAAATCGGTGCACTTGCCGAGCGCGAACGCAGTCGAAAGGAGTTGGATATGTTTCTGGAGGCTTTGACACTGCTAATATGTGACATTGCCTATCTCTGCACTACCACCAACGAAGAAGCACCAACCGACAAAGTCGACATATCTTCATATCTCGACATCGCTCCACATCTATGGAGACGGTTACGCAGTCCAGATGTTGATAACCTGGGATTTTTTCTAGATCCTGCAGTCGTGCTCGTGGTGTTACGGGAAAAGAACCAGGTGGACGCAGATATGCGTGCATGGGCAGAGTGGCAAGTTGTGGAGACAGAGGGAAACGACGTGTCGGACGACGTTCTCTTGGTCGATGCACCGGAAGAGATAGAGAAGAAATCGAAGAATATATCTGACGAGCCTTGGACTGACGTTCGACGGCGACCCAAGAAGAGTTGGAAGGGAGTTGCTTGATCGCTTGAATGATATGGCGAGCGTAGGAGCTATTGGAGACTATGGCGTTATGGTTACCTTTTTGACCTCCTGGGTTTAGTTGTAGGAGAGCAAACTATATTGCCTTGTACATTTTGCATTCGTATTTCTTATTGTAAGTACTATATTTTACATCAAGAATTTGTAGCATATATATGAATTCGGTTCATGTCTATATTAAAAGGTAACATACACGTTTCCAGTTGTACACTCATATATATCATCTGACACTATCCTACCGAACAAATATCCAAAAGCCATCATATGGAACCTCACGACACCATCGGAAATAAGACACCAAACATGCCACGCAAACTCAATTCACAGGCTGAATTTCTTGTATCGATGACTCCGCTCATCATATCCAGCTTGCTCGCTTAAATGTGCTAAGCGCCTGTTAGTATTCTTTCCAAATATAAAGCATAAGAACTTACATAATAAGAAACATTTACTGCAATATAAATAATCTTCGTCCGACCTTTCGCAACCCAAACAGCGGTACTCCACATCGTCTGAGCACATGCAGCATCCTAAAGCTGCGTCTTCTTGCAGCTTGCCGCTAATAATATTATTTGCGACTGAGGGCAATATCACCGACGGCACCTCAGGAAGATCAGCAACATCGGTTAATTTCGATGCCGGAAAATCTCTACAGTATATTTGGGGTGACTTCAGACTTTGCAGTCGCGCAAGCAAATCAGCTTCCGCGTCATCATCTCCAACATTTCCGTTGTCGCCTGGCGTCTTGCTGCCATCAGCTTTTTGTTCCTCCTCATCGTCGCTAGCAAGTCGAACGTACATATCGACTAATTCTTCGGCCTCTTCATCTTCATCTTTCTCGTCGTCTTCGTCAGGGAGAGACTTATCCGGGACGCCTGACCCAGGTAACGAAGTGTACATCTTGACTAGGCGGTCTGCCTGTTGCTCAATGTCTGTCTGCTCGCTTTGAAATTGTGCTGTATCTTCTTTAGACAAACCCATTTCTTCAGTGTAATTCTCAAGGTTCTTATCTTCGGGCACTGAATACGAAATAGCTTTTTCTTCGAGCTCTTTGCCATCATGTGATGCATTGGCCTGCTCTGACATATCCGTTTCGGAAATATACGATCCTAGCCGCTTCTCAGCATCAATCTGAGAATCATTAGTCTCTTGATCTAGTGCTTTCTCATCTATTGTCATCTCAACTGGCTTGTTGTTATCACTAGCCCTGTGGTCCAAATCCTCGGCCACTGCTTTCAGATATCCTCTGCCCAGAATTCCACTATCACCATTCTCAGCGTCTGTGGAGACTACTATCGAACTCTCTAAATAGTGCAGTTCAGCCAAATCATCTGCTGACAGCTCCCATTCCTTTGCACTCAGCTCACGCAGTGCCTCCTCAAAATCATTCTCGTCTACCTCGACTAGATCTTTCCACTTGTGCTCCTCCTCCAGCGCCAAGGGCTCTGCAGTCGCATATGAGCCCAGAAATATCCGTGGATCGACGTCTTCTTCAGCAGCGTAACTTGTGACTGGCTTTGTTATACCAGAGACGGGAACTCGGTTGAATAGCTTAGTAAAGCGCTCGGTGAGTGCGTCGATGGAGCCCAGTGCATCTGGCGACGATTCTCGCTGTCTAAGTTCGTGTCTAAAAGGTATATTAGAACGTATATCAATCGGCCATGTGGAAAGTTAGTTGGGCATACGTAGGAGCAGATAATGCTGAGAAACGCGCCAGTAGATCTTCTGTCGAAGGGTCAAAATTGGCTTCGTCTTTTTTATCCTCGCCCGACGGACTTGATCCTTGCGGCGGAGACGACATATGTCCATTAAATGTCCCAATATAGGGATAACTAGAAATTAAAATTGAATTTGATATAAGTCAATGAGCACATAATATCTAACATCCGATAATGGACGCATTTTATCGAGCGCAATGACACACCAAGGCGATGACGTTACGTTTTATCCCGGGTAACCTAACCGCCGAGCGTCAGTCAGTCATCTTCACACGGTCGCCAAATGCGTAGGTACCTTTGTCGACACCATTCCTAGATGATTCCACTGACAGACGGCATTTATTTGAATATATACATAACATAACATGTCGCAACGGAGTATAATGCACATTTTGCGGCCGCCGCAGGACCATTTGCTTGCTCCGCCGCAGCCGCCAATCTCTTCCCAGAGTCATTCGTCCCCGGGAGGGGAGAGCATTCTCAGCATGATTCGATCACCACAATTTCCGCCTGCGCCCATGGTTGATAACATACTTTTGCCATCTTCTCAATTGCATTATTACCAACAGCCACCATATCAGCAATACTCTTCGGAATCTTACCCTATGCAGTCGCAATATCTACCGCAGCCATCACAGACTCTAGTTTCGCCGGCACGAAAGGAGCAATATCCGATTCAGACACTTACACCGCCTGCGGTACCCTCACCTAAGTCGTCCACGAATTTGAAAGCTGCAGATCTTTTTCTAAGGTCTTTACAGAAATCAAAGGCCCAGTCAGCGTCTTCGATCAGGGCACACTCACCGATTCGAGCCAAATCGCCAACTCGGCCAAAAGTCAAGACCCGGAAGTCTACAGCAAACAGTGTCCTTCCACCACCTCCCGCACCGCCTCCAAAGCCAGACATATTACCCGTGGAGTCCACGGATGAGTTAAATCACACTGTGTTGGCACGCCATGACCCACTAATAAATGACATTGAGCTAACCAGTGCGCATGCGGTATTGTACAAATTTGTGCCCGATACGAGTGCATGGGAAAAGCTACCTTGTCAAGGTGTACTGTTTGTATACTCCCGTCGCGCATCGACGGCTTCGAACGGATATTACTATCAAAATGGTACGGACTCGTGGGAAGAAGCCGATGAGCATGTCCTTGCGATCTTGAACCGCCAGTCCCTGAAAAGCTTTTTCTTGAAATTGGAGGATATTACCGATATCGAACGACTAGACGAGTTTGTGATGGTCAGATCGCCGTATAATGCTGTTGAACCGTGGGAGGTGGGTTATGAAGATACGACTGCTCCGAAGCAGCCTGATGTTTGGGGCTTGTGGATCTACATGGGCGAGGACCGCGCGACGGTTGAAGAGTTATGCCGGTCTTGTATCGGTGAACGCGACGACGATGAGAAGAGCCATAAGAGTATCGAGGAAGAGACTGTGAAGAGCATGCCTAATGGCCAAAGCAATTTGGAGCTTTTGTTCAAACGAGCTGTGGACAACTTTGCCAGAGGCGATCTGCGGCGAAGGCCAAATGGGCGTTAAACTGGAGTTTAGTCCTTTTGGATGCGTTTTGGTTTTTCTATCGCATAATTTGGTTGTACATTAAGGTTTTGCAACTACTCACATGGAAAAGTGAAACCGAAAAGAGTGTTTAGCAAACTTCCGGTGCTTTATCCCCAAGTTAATCCACTAATACATTTTTAATATAAAGCACTAAACCTGAGGTTGATTATGCTGGTCGCAACAAAAATTTTCCTTGAAACCTCCCAACAAGTCGGTCAGGGCCTCTGCTCTAGTAGCATTTCCTGAAATCTACATCCTCCAAGTCAAGATTGCAGTATACCACGATCAAGATGCCGTCCAAAAACTCAGTTAACAAGCCAAAACTTGCGTTGCAGCAATCTCGCAAATCAGCGGCTGGCCAGAAGCGCAAGAGCCGGCTCACAGTCGCGTCAGCTCTCAGGGCCGGTATCGCGAAAAGCAACGTGGTTGTTCATGGACGAGTCCTGTCGAAGAAGCAGGCAAAAAAGGCTGAGCGAAATCAGCGGTACATGGCTCGACGAGGAGTTAGTGTTATAAATGGCGAGATTGTGATCAAAGCAGAGGATGCTGATGTCGATGAGAAGATGAGTGGTGAGTGACTGCAAGTTGGCGAAAGATCCTCAATGTGGTAAATTTTAACCAAAGGTTCAGATATTCTGCAGAGCTCAAGAACGCAACTGAAAAAGGCAGAGAGGCAGCAACTATTCGCTGTTGACCGGCAGCAAATTGAGAAAGCTGTAACCGAATCCGCCATGGAAATTACGTCGACTGGGAAGGGTACTACTTTAGGGGGACCGCCAGAGATGGCATAAGTGAAATTATCATATTAAAAATAACAAAAACTTTTGTAGGTCTTGGAGTTTGTGGGTTCTGCATTATTTCGGATCATTAAGCAATTGGTCATTGCCGTTCATTTACATTCTGCGCAGTTTCCGTCATTCCTGGCTTTTGCGGCATTTGTACTGCATGCCACTTATCCCTGCAGACGACAAAATGAGTATCAAATGATTTCTTACGGCAATATACGACAGTAGACTTCAGTTGCATGCTATTTATTCAAAATGCCAGACCAATCCGAAATTTATGCATAATATCCAAAAGCAAATTGACCCATATTACTAACAGCTCAAATTTAAACCGCATTCTATCCGTCAGCTTCAATATCTACACATCTTCATTACATATACCCACGCTCGAAGTACGATACCGACGCCGCCGAATGTACTTGCAAACTGTTAACCGATAAATCCTTTCAAAAACTCCAGTCGCTTCTTCTTTTGCCGAGATTTGTTCTTGCCGGTCTTCGGAATGCGGATTAGGACTTTATCGAATATTTCCACTAAGACGAATAAGTTAGCACCGCCTGAAGCACCTGTGTAAAGAAGCAGCGACCGCTCACGTATAAGATCAAAATCTATAACGACTCTCTTCACCTCTCTCAAGAAAGATGCAATGTAAATTAATGTATTAACATTAACTCTCGGCATAGCCTCAAATATCAGTTGAACGCCGTCGTTGCCTTGGGTGATTATATCGTACACTTTCTCGGGAATGACACCTCCATTTACCAATTCCAATAGCTGGATAAATTGCTCTGCAACTGAATGTGTTCCTTTGTTTCCATCCTTTGCCAGCGAGTCTAAAACTATACTGTCGAAATCGTCACCATTGTCGAGCCAGTTGCGTACAAGTTGTCCAACTATCTCATCACCAGGACGTCTAAAAATTTCTCGTGTAATTCGAGTTGACAGAAAGTCGACGCACTTCCATATCTCTCGGGGAATATTTAGCTGCGGCCCAGTTTGCAGAGCGAGAAACCCATGTCGTGCCCCAGAAGGCTTTCGGATCATATCTTCGAGTGAGGCACCGAAGCAAGACGGTAATACGTTGCCATTAATTGAAATAAAGTAATCTTGTCGATTGATGATGCGCAGTATAAATATTTCCGAGATATGCGTTACATTTGGAGGAACTTTGAATGACACACGCACCATCTGAGTAGCACCGGGCGGCAAAACTCCTTGGGGAGTCCCAACTTCTATCAATGACCCATCGATGATCTCAATCTCCCAGGCAACTTGCGTGTTACCACAATTCTTTAACTTCACTGTCTGGTGGACGGTCGAGAGTACCGTCATATCCGGGCAGAGCAAATCAGTTTTGTCAACTTCCACCTTGGGCCTAGACTTATTTTCTCGTGCATCTAAGTCATGGAGCAATCTCTTAACAATCTCCGCCCGCTTATCGGCGTCCATAAGCATTGTGCGTAACTCGAAGGTAGCTGCAACGGGCTTATGATCCGATGAAATGTAATGCATGAAAGTCTCGTAATCCAATTGTGCTAATGACGGATATGTGGTATATAGTATTCTATCGGTATATGCCGGTACTCGCGCCTTCTCACTTGTGTCAAATACATTTGTTCCAATGTCGTATTTGTATGTTGGTTGGAATGAAATGGGTCCTTCTTGGAAACCGACTAGGACTGATCCCTCTTTTATTTCATTTCGAAGCTGGTCCCAGAACAACAATGCATTATAGTCATTCTTGGCAATAAGTTGTGAAATATCCGATCGGTCCATGGCTAGTCGATAATTAAGGTCACCAAGAATGAACACAATCGAATTAATCTCCTTTTCCGGGCCGACATGATCGGTGTTAACTGTTGCCGCTGTTGTTGCAGTGGTGGATGTTGAAGTCGAAATCGTTGCCGCTTTATCAGAGCCATCCGCTGTTGGAATTGCAGGAGTTCCTGCCTCATACTCCTTAGCCACGCCGTTCTCCTTAATTTTCATTACTGCAACCGCATCTGCCGCAGCAACGACCATGTCGTCTTCTGAGTATGTATCTAAGACTCGTTCGTCTAATTCATCCAGTAGGTCGCCGTTTTGATACAGCAACTCTTTCCGATTTTTTCCTCCGTTTCGCTGTTTTCGAAATAACTTGCCATTAAAAACAGGTAACTTCAGCCGTTTGTCCAGTTCACTCATCTCCCACCGCCTTCGCTCGACGGCTTGAGGCGCGATTCCAGAAGACAAGTGCATATTGGCTACAGCAATCTCGACGCCAGCAATGCCAGCCAAATCACTCTCGCCTAGCGTAAAGCGAATACAGACGGCGCCCTTATTTCCCCAGTACCCTAATACTCCGGTGCCGGCAGATGATATTTCGAGCTGCGTGATCTGAGACGCCAACTTTTTATGAGTGAACATCAGCAGGACCATGCCCAGCAATTCTGAAGATGCCGACAAAATATAGGATTCACCAAGACATTCTAGAACTTGATTCGCCCACCTGGCAATCGTGGCTTGGTTTGCGGAAAGCGTCGTAGGTGTCAAGGGATCAGCCTCCTGAAGAGCTACGAAAAAGATTCCGAGATCCTGCAGCTCTCCTGAATCCGACAGCACGTTTGATCCGAATAGAAGTGGTCTTAAGTCCTCGCCAATGACCTCGCCATGTAAGTTCCATGTAATCAGACGGATTTGAACAGTTTTCTCCTCAATAAAGGCGTCCTTCTCTTGGATCAAACGGGTAGTTACGTAGTCTGAGCTTAACGGGTCCTCGAATGACGAAATTTGGGTCACCTGGACTTGCTCCTCCAATGTAGCCAGCGCACTTCGCCATGCGAGTAGAAATTCCGCTAGATATGTCACTTCCGATTTCGGGATGCTGCCAATATCATAGTCTTGAAGCTTCAATGTCATGCGATCCGAATCCATACCATCTTCATCAATCGAAATTGTATCATGGACAGACAGATCCGTAGCTGCAGGCTGAACTGAAGAGCCAGTGGGCGTAACATTTGGCGTTTTCGTTTTTGGTTCCAAAATGTAGAATGGTGTGTCAATTGTTCCGCCGGAGTCGGCGCAAGATGAAGCGTGGAATGTTAAATTGTGCGTACTTGTCGAAAGGACGAGGCTGGTCATGGTCGAAGCATTTGATCTGTTGCACAGATATTAATACCAGGCTATATTGTACTAACAAATCATAAAATCTTACATCTATGTTCCTAGCAAAGATCAAATACTGGAATAAGGCGGAAACGCAGCCGAATTGCCGAACCTTCCGCTTGGGATATGTGCCGTTGCGATTAGAGCGCAACAATCCTTTAGACAAGTGGATCTCCGCCAAATACAGATGATCTGGTATATTGATCTATGAGAGAAATGTGTACACTATCAAGTGAATAATCAAGTCCATGTACATATGTCGAGTGTGAGCGCTGACATACCTGATGTATTGCTGTTGGCTCAGTGTAATCAACACCCCCCATACGGCCTGTCGATGAATCCGCGTTCCGTAAATGTCTGTTGCTGCACAAGCTGCGGCAGACATTGGGTTTGACTATGCATGGCGCTAGTCCGCTTTGAATTGAATCATAGCCATATAAAGTTTAGCTGTGCAAAGTATGTGGAGAATTCTTTGGTAGAGCTCTCAAGTCCCAAGTCCCAACGGTCACGCCTTAAACCGTTAACCAGCCAACAGCTTTGCGTTTTCAGATTTAAAGTTCAAACTTTGCCCTGATTTTTGCGACCTTGCCCTTTTTGGTCTAAGCTTGTTGCCGAAAAGATGGTTGCCATTTCCGTAAACGGTGCCAAAACATACACATATGTAGTGTGCGTTGAGGCTGCTTGACTCCTTGCCATCTGGCCTCCACTTCTTGGACCAGGACACCTATCTTGGATCCTCCGTTCTGAACATTCAGATATACATATAATCGTTGTCTTAATTGTTAATGCTTAATTGCTTATAGCTCGTACCGACACATCGAGAGTCAAATATGCTCAAGTTAACTGCTCCAATAATACGCATACTCCTGACATGCAAGATGACATCAGATCTCGTCATTTATTTCGCTCGTTTTAAAAATGGGGTTTGGCGTCTTCGAATACTAGGGTTACATGGATGCTAGCGGGGAAATGCTGACTGATTGCCAACAGAAAGTTCAATAAATGCTATAACTAAAGCTAACTAATATGCCAAATTACATAATCCAAATGCCAACAGATTTGCAACACGCACCAACACAAAATGTTTAATAGTTTAAAGGCATGCATCCAAAATCCGATTAAATCTGCAAGAAAATAACTTATTTGATACCATCATGAAACATCTAATGTCGTTCCTGACCGCTACTACCTAGCAGAATAGCCAAGGACGACAAACTGCATCCTTTCTTCAAGAAGTCGTGCGTGAGCAGCTCGTCAGCAGATGCACGGCTGCTCACATCCACGCATAAGCAAACGCTCAGGAAGCTCTTGATCTCTCGACTCAGTTTCTCTGGCCGCTTGAGGGTCGGTGTGCCGTTAGTTGCAATTAAGTATAACGCTTTCAGTGGCTCCTCGTTAAGATACGGCGGCTCGGATTCAATCATTTCAATCGCCATAATACCTAATGACCAAATATCGACTTTAGCACCATATTCTTTCTGCTTAACTACCTCCGGAGCCATCCAGTAAGGAGTGCCGACCATTGTGGCTCGCTTGTTCTTCTGATCTGTCAACTTGGCGCAGAATCCGAAATCTGTGATCTTGACGTTCCCATGGGAGTCGAGAAGGACATTATCGCTCTTAATATCACGATGTATGATGTTCTTGTGATGAAGATGCTGCAGACCTTTGCATGTCTCGAAGCATATCGTCGCAATCTGTGCTTCGGTCAACGTGTTGCTCTCGATGATGTCCGTCAACGCTCCACCCTCCATGTACTCCATGACAACCCACAAGTCGGAAGGTTCACGAAGATATGCGTCTAAGAAGTTGACAATATTCGGATGTTGAGATTCCTTCATGACCAAAATCTCGTTCACGATCAGCTCCTTACGAGGTTGGGTTGCAAGATCCATCTGCTTGATCGCGACTTTGTTGTATCGTGAGCTCATTTGCTGCTGCAATGGAGCAGCGACGTACACAGATCCACTCGCACCTTGACCGACCTTGCCCTTCTTGTTATACAGCAGAAGAGGATCACCTGAAGAAACAACCGATCGAAGCTTTACCATGATTTGCATATCATCCATAGTCGAAACTCGCTTCTCTTCTTTCGACGCGGGCCGCGTAAGGTCCACACCGTCTGCAGGACGGTGTGGCTTCTTGGCATGAGTTGGCTTAGGTTGTTGGATGTGCCCCTGAGGTTGTGGTTGCAATTGTGGCTGTTGAAGCTGCTGTATTTTCTGAGCATCTATTTGTTGTTGCTGCTGTTCCTGCTGCTGGATTAAGTGCTGCCGTTGAGCTTGTGCTTGGACATGCTGCATATGCATCTGCTGCCGTTGTTGTGCCTGAGTCTGAAGCTTAGCGACATGAGCTCTATACAGAGCCTCTTCGTCCTTTGTGGCCTGTACCTTTGGTTTTTGTAGCTGTGGCGCGATCGTGTCGGTTGCAGCGCGTCGAGGTGCTGCCGGAGCGGGACGAGTAGCATTGAACGTCTTGAGTGGCGCGATGGAGAGGACAGCCGAGCTTTCGGCACCCGTTGCAGGTTTCTTAATATCATCTCTTGAAGTACGCTGCTGCTGTGATTTCTGCTGCTGATGCAATGTCTTCGCGTAGTTCTCATGCTGACTTTTAGATGAATGCGTCGGGGTGGCAACGTCAAGCGCTTGCCGCGTATGCAGCGGATGTCTTGCTGGTATCTCACGCTGTAGCTCTCTACCCCTTTCGCACTCACGATCAAACTCGCGCTCATTTGCATGTGAGGATGTAGTGGGAGAAGTTGACGCCGGCTCAGAATTTAAATTCTGAACCTGTGGTTGTGTGATAGTCTTGTGCGGGCTTGGGAGGGGAGCATGCGGTGCTGCTCTGTGCGGTGTTGGACGGGAACTAGCTGCAGCCGAAAGAGCCAAATTGGATGGCAGTTTGGATGAATTTGATGATTCAGGCTGCGACAAAGATGTTTGTAATGGGACGGAAGATGGTGTAACTGGAGCTATTCGACCGGTCGTGTATGCTCGTTGCTGAAGCGAAGGCCTCTGCAGATATGGTTGCGCAGCTGTGTTAAACGGAGCTGAAGAGCTTGACGACGATAATGTAGATAAGGGGGGATCTTGTTCCTGAGCCTTAATGTCTGAATAAAATTCAAGAACCTCGATGACAGCCTGTGGATTCTTGGCGTAGTCCTCCTGTGTAATAGCCGACGCATTGAGAAGCTTAGCCCATGTGTCCGGAAGGCCAGTGAATCCACCCGAGCTAGGGTCAAATCCAACATGAACTTTGTGCGTGAAGTTTGTCGGACTAGAGACGCCCATGAGAGGGCATCGCTATACAAGTGTTAGTGATCCATTTATATAATAAAGAAGATACCAAATCGCATACACCATAGATTTCATCCATCCACGAATACAAGTCGACGTCACTCTTGCAACTCACAAATAAACTCTTCGTTCCCGAAGTTCTCACGATTTCGAAGCAATAAGGTTTAACATCGACCCGACTGACGTTTGTAACGGTGGCGAGTGCGACCGAAGTAGTAGGCGGGCTAGACTCATTTTTGTGAATATCCACGCTCGAGTCGCGTAGCATAAGATATTTCTTTGTCCAGATGAACGACCTTAACCCATCTTCCTTAACACTGGCCCAACCCTGCTTGATAATTTGACCCTTTAATCCTAAATTCAGGCCCGTTGTTAGCTTAGTTCGTGAAGGCTTACAATGTGCAATTGAGTCATTACCTGTCGCCGATACAGGAGAAAATATTCGATTAGAAGGTATCACCGGAACATTGGATGCTGACGCTTTGGTAGCGAGCGGCGGCCTGTTGATTGGCGGCGCCGGTGCGGGCCCAGGATTCATGAAGGCAGTGTTGGAGGAGTACAGAGACGTCATTGCACCGAGTTATCTCAGGAGATTGACCGAAATAATAACTGACTTGACAGCCGGCCACTTTGGAAATATCGAAGCCGCATATACCGAAAGATGTGACAGTTTGATTGAAGAGCTCAAGAGGAGCGGCGAGAAAAATCTAAGGAAGGATTGTATTTGCCGTTTGTTCCCCTGGATTCAAGTCAGGAGATCAAAGAGTCCAGGTTTCCGAATAAATGTACCGATAGCTGCGATGAAATCCTCAAAGCCCATAAATAAAAGCAAGGCAGCGAATGGAGGAGTAGAGCGAGAGGTGCAAAAAAGTAATAAACATTCCAGGCTGGGAGTGGGGCCTTGGACAGCTGTGCTTTCATCGAAAAAGGGGGTTGTCTCCTGAAGCAAACATTGTCCAATTGCCCCAACCCTAGCCTTTTGATTCAGAGTTGTTCGCACCACGCGTCGCACGCGTTCAGACGCGTCGATCACGCGTCGGCCTCATCTCGCGCTGCAATTTGGTGTCTTAAGAACATTTTCGCTGAAATGGTTTCATATTTTAAATCATGAAAAGAGTTATATTCACTTTCAGTATGAGCCGCCAGGCTCTTGGAGAATGCATGAGAAAATTGGACCTCGATAAAGCCAAACCTTATTCTCTACGCGAAAATCGACGCCTTGCCTCGCTATTTTAGCGGGGATGCGTCGACCCCTGTCAAATGCAATATGCATATTAAGCCGTTATATGTACATATGTATATTAGCGTAATAATGATGATTTTCTAAGCGTTTGTGTTTTCGACGCCAATATCCTTTTGATTGCTCGAAGTTATACACGGACTCTAAGGAAAAAAAAGCCCCAGTGAAGCAGTTAAATGTCAATGGAAACACACCACTGTTGCTCTGGTCCTCGGGGGATAGGGTTTGCTGGACCTTTGTTTTGCTTCCCATTTAAGCTGCTATTTAGTATTAAACTGCCCACAACAGAATAACTGTTTCATTCGGATTACCTAGTAAGTTATTGCCTGTATTCCAAGTATATTGAGGAGTTATGAGTCTAAGTCTAAGATATTAATTTTCCCGTTGAGAAGCAGCAAATTCAACGCTGCACGACTATTAGCTCGACAGATCCGAACTGCCGTAGAGGTCACTGTAAAGGTCAGGACTGCATGGCTTCCTTCTGCATCTAATTCACAACCAGTTTGATAGAAGTCGCGTTTGCACGTATGCTTTTCTTACCCCGGCTTTTGTCCGATGCAATTTATTGTGCTTTTAGGTTCCCATTCCTCAATAACTTCTCCACTACTACAACAGTAAAGTAGGCCGCAGAGATATTCGTAGCACACTGCGTAGCCACTGCTCCTGTATCTCAATACCATCCACCGCTGTAGCAACATCTCTACCTTCCTTGACAGCGTACAGTTCTCGCCAAGTATATGACTGTTTGCACAAATAATGAGAACTGAAATCGATTGTGCCAATGACTACCGCCGAATCAATGATATCCCTTGTAATTTGCTTAAAGATTAATTACGCATGTACTGGTTAAATACCGGAAGCGTGAAAAAGTGGAAAAATAAAAAATAGGAGATGCAAGCTGCCTATGTCCTGTTGCGTTGCGCGGCTTTTGGTCGGATTGTCCGACAAAATTGGTGATGACAGCGCAGAAAGGATCTGACCAGAGCCATGTGGCCCGCACAAGCCATCCAGAAGCGCCGAGATCATCTCGTCTAAAATATTTAGCGGCTCATCTGACGAAGTCCTGCCATGTATTCTTAATCGCCGTTCAATGCCTCTTTAATGTACATAAGATAATGACAACAATAACCCTGTGGTTATGTACTTCCACGTGTCTCCTTATCTTGCGATAAGGGAGTCCGGTAACGCGCCGATATTGTTGTGATCAGATGTGACCCAGATACTATAATGGGCACACAACTACGTCTCATTGCAGTATATTATAGTCGGAGAGCAGATTCCACAATAAGAGCACGTAATTTCAGAAAATTGTTGTGCTCTTGTTTAACGGGCTTCCGCAGCTCACAAAAATTAGTCCTTGCACGGGTTCGAGCTTCGCAACCTCTCGTGGGTGAATTCTCTGCAGAGAACAGAAGCAATTTCTCGCGACTGGCCGACTCGTCAACGGATCGCCAAAGATATTCGTCTCAAACTTACATTATCCGCTAGTCGTTACCACTGTGGGCGCATCCGGCTGCATTCAGCAGCATGAATCCGCTGTCCAACTTGCCTTCATTGGCATCCATTGCGGGACAAAGTGCGCTCCCGCGTCTACAGCCTCCTCAATCGAGCGAAAGCTCGCAGCTGAAGTCGCAACTAGATTCCCATTCTCCGCCGTTGGATGAACCGCCGCAGAAAAGAATCAGATCCATCGCGGCCTGCAATCGATGCAAAGTCCGGAAACAGCGATGCGACAATGCGTTCCCCAAATGTACGAATTGCAAGAAGGCCGGTGTGGAGTGCGTGTCGAAGGAACAGGCGTATCCGGCTAGTTATGTTCACCAATTAGAGGAGCATGTCCAGCAATTGGAGAATGCGCTACGAGCTGCCAATCAGACAAAGAGCACCGCCTTCGAGCAGCAACCGTCGCCACAGGAGCAGGGCCGGAGATCACCGAGTAACTCGCTGCCGCCTCTCTCAGCCCCGACATCGCCAAACGAGACGCGCTTGCAGTCGCCGTCGACGCAGAATTATCAGCAGCAACAACAACAACAACAACAACCGCAGTCGCCGCCGTCGTTGCCGCCGATAAATTACGTCAAGACATCGACCTCGTCTGCTGATCAGCCTGCGAGCCGTGATTTGATTGCAATGACATACCCAAATCCGCCACCGTCATATTATCTCGGATCAACATCTGGGTTCCCTCTCACGAAGCTCGTACAGGCCGCCATATTCGGCCGCTCGTTGCCAAAGTCCTTACCGATCCGGACCGACATGCCGCGGCTACCCGCAGTACAACCGCCTCCGCACGAATATACCCACCAAGCACCGCCCGACAGTATGACATCTTTGCCACCGATCGAACCGCTGATAGGTTCAGCGATGGCAGCAGCGACGACGCAGAATGTTGTCCAGCTCGAGTCGCAACTCACGCAGGCATTTCTGTCGTCCGTACCGCCGGCATACATGGCACAGAGACTTGTCGAGGCATACTTAAACGGTGTTCACATGCGGTATCCGTTTATTTACAAAGGTGACATTTTCAACTGGAACAGCCGTCGCGAAGATATCGCGCGGGAGTTAGCAACCGTTACGGCGCGGACACCTGCAGCGGCAGCGGCGATATTGGCGGATCATCAGCAGTCCAAGCAGAGGCCCTCGCAGCCACCGCAATCTGGTCCATTTGTTTCATCCCTCAAGTCTGCACCGTCGCCACAATTGAAATCGTTTAAGCCTCCAGGAACTCCGGCGGGGGATCAGCCACAGAGTGAAAGTGCCGCATCGCATATCAAGCAAGAACCAAGTCCGGCTGCGTCATCGTCCTGGTCGGCAACTTCCACGTCTGCGTCGTCTGTGTCAACTGCAGGTGCAACTGCGCAGATGGATTCCAAAAAACAGTCTCCCGAATACGAGCGAGAATTAAAATCAGTGTGGTTCAAGCTACAGATGATATATGCGATTGGCGCGCGATATCTGCAGTTGACGGGCACGTACGCATATATACCTCCAGACGTATGTTACTTTGGATCACATAGTTAGGCTCGGACTAAGTTTGACAGATTCACTACCACAATGCCATGCGTTACCTCGATATCCTATCCGACTCGCCGCTGATCGAAATAATCGAAAAGCTCCTTTTAGTGGTCGTTTTCCAGCTCCGTTCACCTAGCGGCCCGGGAATCTGGCATTTGACAGGCTTCACCGTGCGACTCTGCGTCGAGGCCGGTTTCCATCGGAAACTAAACGTCAAGAGCGCGCTGGAAGATCAACGCCGGAAAAAGATTTTCTGGAGTTTATATGTGCTGGAGCGTAGTGTATGCGTCACGCTTGGTCGTCCATTCTGTATCGCTGATAGAGATATCGATGTTGATGTAAGCTGATTATTATTGATGGAACGATGTGAAGCGTACTGACAAAGTAGTTACCGGCGAATGTGGACGAAGAAGTCCGTAACGAAGCGGACCTCGAGAAAGCAATCGCGGCATGTACTATGAACGACGTGACATCGATGGCGTCCGCGATATTCATCATGCAGATCAAACGTATAGCCTCACACATTCAGGAAAAGATTTATCGAGTCGACAAGCAAGAACTGCCTCCTGACGATAAATTTGAACAGTTGCGCAAAGAACTTGACGATTGGGGAAAATCTATTTTGAGTTGTAAGTCGATCCTGCCGTTGAGCTCGACGCCGACACCTAGGTTGTTCATGTCAGAGGAATACTATATGCTGAACTACCATCAAAACATGCGTCTGCTATTCGTCCCGAAGCTGCCGATGCTCACGTCCGACACGGAAGAATTTAAGCTATGCCTACGGTCGTCCGGACAGCTATGCCAGATTTACAAGCGACTGCACCAGTACCTTCGCACCGTATCGTACTCCTTCCTCGCACTACAAGCGTCGTTCATGGCGGGCATAACGATGATATACTGCTACACAAAAGACCAATCTATTCTCGACACACAATTTTTGGCAGATATACGGGCTTGTTCGACGGTCCTCTACATTATCGCCGAACGTTGGCCGGCATCGAAACATTTCCGGGACTCGTTCGAGGCATACTTGAATTCTGCCATCGAATCCGGTGATTTCAGTCCTGATAAGTCTGTCACGCCGTCGAGGAGAGAGAGTACTTCTGGCACGACCTTTCCGCTCGCATCCGCACCAGCTATGCAGCAGCCGCAATACCAGCCAGCATACGCAATTCTTCCGACGACATCGTCGACGGCAACCACGACAACGGCAGCGGCAACGCCGATGCGGTTTGACATGAACTTATCCTCGATAATCCAAGTAACCCAGCCGACGGATTCGACTCAACCCACTCAACCTCCCCAAATGCCGACGCCGATCTCCAGTGGGTCGCCCGAGAATTCCGTCAGCTCCGACAAACATCTGCGAGCACCACCAGACATGCCTCGTTCGAAATCTCTTCTCGAGGATTTGGCGCCCGTACAAGACGAGCTTTGGGATATCCTGCAACAAGGCACGCAGCAGCAGGATCTAGGCGAGGGTGGTGGCGTACCGGGTAGCTTCGCGCACCCACAATTTGAGCCCGCACAGGGTCTTGGTATGGCTATGGGCATGAACATGTCCGGTATCGGGATGGGCGTAGGCGTGGGCATGGGCATGGGTAGTATGGGACTGGGACTTCAGGGGACGCTGGGATCCGCGTCGGTGGGACAGTTGCCTGGTTCGCAGATTTGGAGAGCGCAGACGGTCGGTATCAATTCAACGCAGCAGCAGCTAGAAATGTGGCCGCCGCTCGGGAGTACGATCGGGAATAGTGTGCCTGCGCCCGGCACACTCTCCGCCGGTACCGTTCCGAGTCCCTCCGGGCACGGCCCGATTGCAGTGCAGACAGGTCCGACATTCTCGAGATCATTATCGGCCTCATCATCGGTGACGACAACACCGCAGCAGCAGCAAACGCAACAACCGTCGCAGCCGGAGTCGCCGGCGAGAAATCAGCATCATCCGAGTCTGCAGGATATGAACGCGGAAATGGGGGTTGGCATCGGGAACGCGGCGCTGTTCCGGTGGCCTGGTGATTTTGGTGATTTGTACTACTGAGTGATAGTTACATGATGATTATGCACTTGTTTTTGGACGGGATGGATGGATGGATGGATGGATGGATGGCCGGCGTTACATTGATTTGGTTGGTCTGCTAGTCATTGGGAACGGGGATTAAGATAGAAACAGGTACTAATAATATTAAGAATCAATCAAAGTTATCGACAAAAGTTATAGTATTTAAACAGTAGTGAGTGCATCATTCAGTAATTGCCCAACTTTCTTTTTTTTTTTTCAGTCGCTCTTCCAAAAATCTCAGCAAGTCAAGAGTCTGTGGTATATAACACACCAGAGCACAGAGCAAATCAGGTTCAGATTCAGAAGAAAGCGAAAACACAAAGGCCCCCAACCAAAACACTGACCCAGGCGACATTCTGGGCGGTAGTTCCCGCCGCGTGGTTAGCGGCGACTTCGGGTGCGAACGGTGACGTGGCATTTGAAGTCGTGTTTGTGAAGGTTGCGTTTGAGGAGACGCTGGGTGCGGTCGCGTTGGGGAAAGTGAGGTTGACTGGCCCTTCGGCCTCGGCGGCGATGGGGAAGGTAAGGTTGGCTGGATCAGCCTGTGCGGCGATGAGAGGCGCAGCCCCGAGAGCGAGGATGAGAAGTGGCTTTGTGAAACGCATTTTGTTTGTTTGATGATGTGAGGATTCAAGATTGTGGTTGTGGTGATGTGTGAGTGACTGTGGTGAAGTTGATGAGATGGAAATGAAGTGGGCGAAGATGTGGGTATTTGAATGCTGCCGGGTCGAGGATGTCGACATGCTTCGAAGGAAGAACAAAAACAATAACAACGTGACGTCAGCAACTCATACATCAGGCCATTTTCAAATCACCAACAAAAAATTGATTTATCAAATCTAGGCGTAGAGCAAACTGTAATTATATATTAATCGCATTATATTCGGCTCGAAAGTTCTTCCGCCATAGCCATGCCTGTCTACGATAGCATTGAGCCTTTAGTTCAGAGTTTCTGGATAGTGACTAGTGAAGCACATGAACAATGATCAAAATACAAGTTGCATTAAAATGACTAACAAGAGCAATTGTTCTTTCGTGGGTGTCCGTTCCAACAGCCATGATCGAAACCTGAACCGCAAAAGCGTTGCCCACAAACCAAAATATAATACAACGCAAAAGTAATCTATTCAAAACGCGCGCCCAAAAAAATAACAACATAGATACCAAATATTAACAACTTTTTCGGTAAGCAATCACGTTTAACTTTAGTTAATGTACATCTAAGTGGTATTAACCAGTATAATATACACAAATATACAATGGAACACCCAAACCCCGAACAATATTCACTGAACTCATAGAGCGAATCAATACAGTACCAAATCCAAAGAGCGCGAGACAAAATCTATGAGGGGATAGAGATCACGGTGGCAGAGGCAGAGAGCCACTGCGCGATCAAGTCCGCTGAGATGGAGTCATCAAAGTTGGTGGATGAGTCTAGTTCAAGGAGGTAGATTGACTGTGAATTTCCATCGAACAGGACCGCGGCCTTCATTGTCGAGTCGGTCGGGCGTGTGAAGTAGTCAGACGTACCGCCACCTCCGTAGGTATTGTCGGTGCCTTGCCATGTGTGCAGAGTCGTGGTGAGGTACTGGGACCCAGTTGAGAGAACCTCGAACGCATCGAATTCGCCGCAGCCGGAGTTCCAGCATGAGCAGGAGCCATATTGCTGTGTCCGGGGGATCTTGCCGTTCAAGAACCAGACGGCAGGCATATCGATATTGTAGGACGCATCGGAGCTGGTGTCGGACGGCATGCTAAATTCAAGTAGGAAGAGCTTCGTATCTCCGGTAAAGCCTTCAAAGGCGGGGATACCTTCACGGTAGTAGCCACAGCTGGAATCGGTGCATGGTGTGTCGGTGAATATGATGATCTCGGCATTCGATGGCAAGGAGACGTCGCCTAGGACCTGGGCGTCGGAAGCGGCGGTGACTCCGTCTGTGTTGCAGTATGAGAGCGAGCTGCCCCAGCAGGACGACCAGGTGCCGGAGCCATTCGTGCCGCCGAGGTTGTTGAGGAACGTCAGACCATTCGAGACACCTTGTTCAGAATTGTAGTACGCGAACCGGGACCAGGACGAGGTCGAAGAAGAAGGTGTAGATGTAGCAGAAGATGATGTCGACGAGCTGGACGATTCTTCGGACGAAGTGGTAGTTGAAACCACGAACGTGGTAGTTGGCGACGCCGAAGAGACATCGGTCCACGATTGGGATTGCCAGTTTTGAGTGTGATCCCACTGAGATTGATAGGTGGCCGTGGACTGGTCGACATGGTTTTCTGCAAGGGCGATAGTGGAGGATATGGCAGGAGTCTCAGCCGGGGTGTTGTCAGCCGTGGAGCTGTAGACAACAGACTCTGGAGACCACGCCACGGTAGTTGACGTGGCGATGCCGTCTGCATTTTCGTAAACTGTCTCATAGACTGTGACAATCTCGGTCACGATGTCGATCGCGCGCTTCTCGTGGTGGACAGCATGCTGTTTTTCGTGCAAGTGCAATTCACGTTTGTTGTGTTCAGTTCGCTTTTCATGGACATGGTGGCCGTTGCGTTTCTTAATCTTTGTACTCGCGGACTGGGAGCTTGTGGAATAGACGGCAACCTGTTTAATTTGCATGGGACCGCGGAAGTGGAGTGAGATATCCTCGTTCATTGGTGCGAGACTGCCGGAGAAGGAAGTCGAAGAGGTCGAGCAGGTGCAATCGTCCATTGACGTGACGTCGTCGTAAGAGCCCGAGAAGCCTACATTTTCGTATGCTACGGCGGTGACTGGGTTGCAGTAGTAATTACCACTGATCTCCGAGCAGGAGGAGGCCATGGCGAGCGAAGCCCCGAGGGCGACAGCGAGAGCGATAGGGGATATGTGCATGATTACACAAAGAAGAAGAAGAAGAAGAAGAAGAAGAAGAAGAATTACAATCAAAAAAAGAGTGTTGGATTCGACAACCGGATAAAAAAGAGTGACAGGTGCACAAGTAGAAGAAGGAGAAGGCAAGGGGAGGAGGCTGGCATTGGAGAAGGGAGAAGGGAGCAAGGGGTTTTATTGTTTTGGACGAGTTCGCGTGTCGCGTGTTAAGAAACCCGCGTGCGTTTCCATAGTCCCAAAACTTTGTAAGGCAATTCGTGGCGCGTGGCTGGGCATCTTAAGGCACAAATAGGTACAGAGTTTTCGCCATATAAAATAAGTTACTTAACTAACTATTGTTGTATTAGTTAGGTCAATCACCAGCCACTCACTCTTTTACACTTTTTAGTGCACATTCCCCGAATTACAATTGCCTTTTTAGTCTTGTTGACTAAATAATCACCGCAAATGTGCTGGGCATCCCAATTTTGTCCTCAATCCAATTCCATCCTCAATTTCTCAGTCGGAGCCAGTCGGAGCAACAACTATAATACTATCAGATGGATCTGTCCAATATTTTTACTGTGGCTGACATATTGACAGTCGACACAAGGCCACACTGAAAGGGAAATTAAAATGGCCACAAGCGGTAATTTTCGGCAAAGTCTAATTAGTTTCCCCCAATAATTTGCAAAACCTTGCCAGAATATATTGAATTATCTAACGCTGTAACTTTTATTATTTATTATATGTTTGGATAAAGTTGTAGTTGACTATCCGCAGGAGCCAATCGACTTGTTGTGGTTTTGTTCCCTTGACTTTTATTGTCCGCGTCACAACTCACAACTCACAACTCACAACTCACAACTCACAACTCATAACTGGAAACCGTCGTCGGTAATTATTGACAGATGCAGGGTCCACCTCATCTCGATTTTTTGTCTTGTCTTCCAACCGTTCGTGTTAAATAATAAATCCTCAGAGTCTTTCTGTCCAGCATTGTCGTTTCGTCACAGAAACAATATGTGGATTTTAAGGAAGAAAGATCTATATTTGTTGTTCTACTTTTATTACTTGTATCACTGGATGCATCATTCAAATGAGATATAGTATTAACTCAAAGGGCAATTTCCGCCCTCACGCATCTGAAATTACCAATTTATTTCTTTCTTGCCACAGACCACCTGCCCCACTACAGAAGCCTCACGCCGCATCCGTTTACTCACCAGCTGCCGTTTACTTTAGTATCTGGTACCGGCTGCGATTATTGCATTGCAATTTCCGCCGGTATATCATCGCTTCTGCATGTTACCGAAAGACGATACCACACAGACACCTTGGGATGTATACTATCGATGATTGCTCATAAGAAGTACGACATCTGTGTGATCGTCGTGGCTGTTTAATATTTCCCTGCAGATGTAAATTGTGGCGATTGTTTGGGCCACCTCGATTTTGTCATTCCGCATGCCGAATCTATTTCGTAAACTTTTATTAATATCATAACAGTTAAACAGTAGAGGCCGATATGCGCGCCGTCGTAGCTCAATCATCATTCGAACGATATCCGGATTATTTTGCTTGTATTTTACTGTTCGTTGTTTCGGACGTGCCTAACTTTACGCGTCTCACAGTATATGTAGTACTGGCACATCCGTCGCGACGATGCTACAGTTAATGCAAATAACAAATATGTTGGCGTATTCCGCCAGTGGTAGTAGCAGTAACTTAGTAGTAGTAATAATAATAATAATAATAATAGTAGACTAATAGTAACTCAGGATATAATTATCCTTATCCAATAGACAAGGAAGCATCAGCCAAATCCCGTCATCTGCCGTTCACATGGCAGCGGGGCCGATTGAACATCGGCTCAGTCCATCGGCCCCTTTTCCTTCTCCACACAACGACCGAAGCCTCCCCGCGAACAACGTGGAAGTTGTGCTTTCCCCGCACTGCTGAACTGAAAGCTGCTCTTGCCGCTCTGTTTTGGTTCTTCTCGTACCGAAACCACATAACCAATCTATTCACAAATTGTATACAGCAATCGCACCACAATAATACGGTTTTCACGTGACTGTCCCATGCGGGATTCGTTATAAATCCACTCCCACACTCTTCAATCATCTCTTTTTCATCATCTCGTTCTCTGCGCAGAAGAAAAAAAAATGACTGACCATGTAAGATTATATCTGGTTTAATATACTCCGCATCAGCATGCTAACCACAGATCAGGTTATTGTTGTCGGCGGTGGCCTTTCCGGCTTATCAGCCGCGCACCAGCTTCTCATCAACGGTGCCAATGTCGTAGTCCTCGATAAGCAGGGTTCGTGATTTTTCGAATTTAGATCTGTACGGTAAATAACGATACTAACTAATTTAATTTCAAGGCTTCTTTGGCGGTAACTCCACAAAAGCGACGTCTGGTATCAACGGCGCACTCACCCGCACACAGATCGACCTCAAGATCCAAGACTCAGTCCAGCAATTTTACGATGACACTCTCCGCTCTGCGCGCGACCTCGCCCGTCCCGAACTCATCCGGGTGTTGACATACAATTCCGCAGCAGCCGTCGAGTGGCTCCAGGATGTTTTCAAGCTTGATCTCACGCTCGTGTCCAGACTGGGCGGACATTCGCAGCCCCGCACACACCGTGGCCATGATGCAAAGTTCCCCGGTATGGCTATCACGTATGCGCTCATGGAGAAACTCGAAGATTACGCCGAGGCAATCCCTGACCGCGTCCAAATTTTGAAAAAAGCGCGCGTGACCAAGCTGATCCAGGACCCATCCGATGAGCAGAGAGTCCTCGGCGTGGAGTACGAGAACGAGAACGGCGAGATAATGCAGTTGTACGGTCCAGTCGTGCTCGCGACCGGCGGCTACGCTGCTGACTTCACAGACTCGTCGCTCTTGAAGAAATACCGCCCTGACGTGTACGGTCTCGCGACGACAAACGGCACTCACGCCACAGGCGACGGCCAGAAAATGATCATGCAAGCTGGCGGCAATGGCATCGATCTCGAAAAGGTCCAGGTCCACCCAACCGGTCTCGTGGACCCAAAAGACCCGGATAACAGATGGAAGTTTCTTGCAGCAGAGGCTTTACGCGGTGAAGGCGGCCTGTTGCTCAACGCTAACGGCGACCGATTCTGTGACGAGCTCGGACACAGAGATTACGTTTCAGGCGAGATTTTCAAGACCAAGTCACCGATCAGACTCGTGCTCAACGGGAAGGCGTCCAACGTCCTCGATTTCCACACGAAGCACTATTCTGGTCGCGGTCTCATGCGTAAAATGACTGGCCGCGAATTAGCCAAGGACATCGGCTGCAGCGAAGACAAGCTCAAGAAAGTGTTTGATGACTACAACGCGATCGCTGCCGGCAAGAAGAAAGACCCGTACGGAAAGAAGTATTTTACCAATCTCCCCTTGGACATCAACGATGACAACTTCCACGTCGCGCTCGTTACGCCTGTCTTGCATTTCACTATGGGCGGCGTCGAAATCACGGATAAAGCTCAGGTTTTGCACGCTCAATCGAAGAAACCATTTGATGGCTTATACGCATGCGGCGAGCTCGCCGGCGGCGTCCATGGTGCCAACCGACTCGGTGGATCCTCGCTCTTGGGATGTGTTGTCTACGGACGCGTGGCCGGTGACTCTGCATCGCAGTACTTGTTCCAGAAACTCCTCAAAGGCGGCGGCGCCTCGTCTGCTGGCAAGCGTCTTGGTATGATTTCACTCCACATTGATCCTTCCAACCCCGGACAGGTCGTTGTCGATTGGGACAGTAGTTCTTCATCCCCTGCAAATCGCCAATTCGTCCCCTACGCATCTGCTTCCTCGTCGCCATCTTCTTCCGCCATCGCCGCCACCTCCGCAAAACCCGAATCGGCCGAGAAAAGGCCCGGTCCCAAAGAATTCTCCATCCCGACCAAAGAATTCACACCAGAAGAGGTCTCCAAACACAACAAGAAGACAGACTGCTGGGTTATCGTCAAAAATCTCGTCATGGACGTCACTAATTTCCTCGAAGACCACCCAGGTGGTGTGAACGCGATTGTGAATTTTGCTGGCAGAGATGCCACTACGGAGTTTGAGATGCTGCATGAGGATAGGGTCATTCCCAAGTATGCGCCCGAGTCAGTTATTGGACGTGTTAAAGGCACAAATCCGGCCCTCGAGTTGTGATGTATATATATATTTCGGTTTCATGGTTGTGTTTGTTTCGGTCCAATAAAAGCCCGCGTAAATGAAACATATTCGCATTATCGCAGCACATCAACGATGAAGATGACCAAGTAAGCAAGCGTACATTATTCCGTACGAATTAAAATCGAGACAAACAAAATGAATGCACAACGCCCGCACAACCTACCGTACCGAGATCCTTCGTGTTGCACATGGGCTGAAAATTTGATTTTTGCTTTGTGAATTTAAAAGGAGAATCATGGAGCTTCAATGCGCTATTCCTCTTTGGGACACATACGATGAACAGCGTACATCAACGAAGAAACGCCAGATGATTAATCGTCTTTTGTGTACATACTCATAAAATGACAACTTTTATACTACAACCCATCCCATCACCATCCAAAATCTTAACATAGAAACAACAATAAAAATTAAAAAAAACGAATCAATCAAGAACTAATTTAAAAAAAAACCGCAAGTCTATCTAACGCGTGGACATCGACCGGGTGACGACACGCTTGAGCATAAGCTCAGCCTTTCTCAAATCATCAGCCGTGGCATCCTCGATCTCCAACGCCGCCATCGCATCCGACAACGCATTCTCGATCCTGTCCTTCGCGCCACGCTTAAGCTTGAGCGAGATAGCCGGGTCGGTAATAGTTGACTCGACGGACGAGATGTAGCTCTCCAATTGTTGTTTCTGCTCGAATTTCTTGGAGAAAGCCTCATCCTGGGACTTGAACTTCTCTGCCTCCGAGATCATCTTCTCAATGTCCTGCGACGACAGCTTGCCGACAGAGTTCGAGATCGTAATGTTAGCCGATCGGCCAGTGGACTTCTCGACCGCGGTGACCTTCAGGATACCGTTCGCGTCGACTTCGAAAATGGCCTCGAGGACAGGCTCACCGGCTCTCATGGGTGGGATGCCCTTCAAGTCGAACTCACCCAGAAGAGTGTTCTCAGAGCAGTTCACACGCTCGCCTTGGTAGACCGGGAACTGGACAGTTGTCTGGTGGTCCTCGATCGTGGTGAAAGTCCGGCGCTTGAGAGTCGGAACGGTAGTGTTGCGCGGGACGACGGGCGCGAAGATGTTGCCCTCCATCGCAACACCGAGCGAAAGCGGGACAACGTCGAGCAAGAGAAGATCTTCGGTTTCCTCGCCGACAGCCTGATTGGTGAGAATGGCACCCTGGACGGCAGCACCGTACGCGACGGCCTCGTCGGGATTAATCGACTTCTCGAGCTGCTTTCCGTCGAAGAAATCAGACAGCATTTTTTGGATCTTGGGGATACGAGTCGAGCCACCAACCAACACAACCTCGTCAACAGCTGACTTCTCGACCTTGGCGTCCTTGAGAACCTGCTCGACCGGTGAGAGAGTGCTCTTAAACAGAGCAGCGTTCAAGTCCTCAAAGCGAGCACGGGTGATGTTGCTGTTGAAGTCTTCGCCTTGGAAAAGCGAGTCGATCTCGACAGTGGTCTGCGTGACGGACGATAGCGTACGCTTGGCGCGCTCGCAAGCAGAGCGCAGACGTCGAAGTGCACGAGCATCATCGCTGATGTCGTGCTTGGTCTTGCGCTTGAACTCTGCCTTGAAGTGCTCCAGCAAGTTCGTGTCGAAATCCTGGCCACCCAAATGAGTGTCACCGGCCGTAGCCTTGACTGTGAAAACACCACCTTCGATCTTCAAAAGCGAGACATCGAAAGTACCGCCACCAAGATCGAAAATCAAAACATACTTCTCCTTCTTGGTCTTACCAGCACCGAGGCCGTACGCAATAGCGGCAGCGGTAGGCTCGTTGATGATACGCAAAACGTTCAAGCCGGCAATCGCACCAGCATCCTTGGTAGCCTGGCGCTGCGAGTCGTTAAAGTACGCAGGGACAGTAACGACAGCCTTCTCGACCTTCTTGCCAAGTTTAGCCTCAGCAATCTCTTTCATCTTGATCAAAACCATGGAGCTGATCTCCTGGGGAGAGAAAGTCTTCCTCTCGCCAAGGTAATCAACCTCGATCAAGGGCTGTCCAGACGGATCAGAAATGACAGCGAATGGCCAGGTCTTCGCGTCCTTCTGGACACTTGGGTCATCGAACCTTCGGCCAATAAGTCGCCTGTATATCGAATTAGCGACAGTTTTCTCTACTCGCTCCGGGAAACTCACTTAGCATCGAAGACAGTGTTTCTGGGGTTCAAAGCAGCCTGATTCTTAGCGGCGTCGCCAATCAGACGCTCTTTGTCAGTGAAGGCAACGAAGGAAGGAGTAACACGGTTTCCCTGCTCGTTGGCAATAATCTCCACAGCCGAGTCGTATGTGGCAACGCAACTATCAATATTAGTACCTGATTAAAGGCAATCGCACGCAATGTTGTACGCTAGAATGACTTACGAATACGTGGTTCCAAGATCCTATTTACCGAGTCAGTAATTGGCCCAACAATACAGCAGATTTTGATTACATACGATACCGATCGCACCCGCGAAAACTTCCTCAGTAGACATTTTTGTCTGAACTCTGTCCAAATAAACAAAAAAGGATTACAATAAAGGTCCTAACGGTGCAGGATCCTTATGCGTATGTTAATATGGAATTGGGATAAAACGGAGAAGCAGGAGGGACGAGGAAAAAAATTTTGAGACCGCCGCTTGTTCACGTCGCTGTGGAAAAAATTTAGGTGAGGGCTATGAGTTCCCGCACCCTTACCCTGACCGCCACCCGGTACCTGAACTGTAATTAAGACGACGACTATCACCACAATTATGTAGTATGACCAAGCTATTTTGATGTCATTATTTATTATGCGCTCAGAATCTAATTGTTTAATTTCTAAAATCTATCTAAATGCGTATGTACATTCAACGTTCACGTTTACATGTGAGAGGTTGTGTAGCCGATCTGGGTCGGCCACTGCACTTCGATGCCGTACTGCTTCGCGAGATCCAACACGAAGCTCGGATTATGCGAAAAAGGCCTGCCGACGAACACGGCGTCGACGCCCTCGGACAGAACCTCCTCAATAACTTCAGGCTTGTGAAGCGCACCGACAGGCGCAATGCCGAAGTTGGGGAGCGCCTTCTTGACCGCGTACGCGAACGGTGCCTGGAACGCGGGGCCGTATTCAATTTTCTCATCGGGAGAATTTCCGCCAGACGAAACATCGAGGAGATCGACTCCTAGATCGGAGATGACTTTGGAGAACTTGACTGTATCTTCGATTGTCCAGCCCTCGTTCTTGTACTCTAATCTGTCTGATGCAGAGATACGGAAAAAGAGCAGTACGTTCTCAGGAATGACAGCTTTGACGGCCTTGACGACCTCGGTCGCAAACTTGATGCGACCCTCGAACGAGCCACCGTACTCATCAGTACGGTTGTTGGTTTTGGGCGACAGAAACTCGTTGATGAGGTAGCCGTGCGCACCGTGAATCTCGATTACGTCGAAGCCGGCCTTCACTGCACGAATTGCAGACTGCTTCCAGCATTCGATCAAAAACTCAATCTGCGAGACGGTGAGCTCTTGCGGCTCGACATAGTCGTCGTCGAATTTCCCCAGCGATGGCGCAACAACCTTGTCCTCGTAGCCTTTCTCGATTCCATCGTGGGCGTAGTTACCAGGCGACCACGGGGCAAGGCAAGAGCCCTTACGGCCGGCGTGGGCGAGTTGAATACCCACCTTCTGGCCCTGCGAATGGACAAAGTCGGTGATGCGCTTGAAAGGAGCAATGTGCTCGTCTTTCCAAAGACCGGCGTCGTAGCCAGTAATACCAGAGTAGGGCGCGACGGCTGTGGCCTCGACAATGGTAAGCGACGCACCGCGGACTGCGTAGGAACCAATGGCAACAAGAGTCCAGTCGGTTACGAAGCCGTCGTCGTAAGAGTATTGGCACATAGGCGAGACCTGTAGCGTAATTAGTGCTGGCGACATGTCTGCGCGAATAAATATAACTGACCCAGATTCTGTTCTGGAAGGTCACTCCACGGATAGTGACTGGAGTGAAGGCCTTTGGAACAGGAGTACCCGCGGGAACCGAAAGCAAGGTTCCAGCTGCAGGCTCCTGGGCGGGAGTGTAGTATGGAATCCCTGGAAACTGTTAGCAAATTCCGAGGAGGTTTCGTAGCTATTAAGGCAATTGAGATTAAAAACATACCTGCGGCGGCCTTGACAACAACAGGCTCGGACATTGTGCTGTAATAACAAAAATGGAGTGTTGTAGTTAGGAAAAAAAAATTAGAAGGACCTCGAGCGGAGAGTGTTCCTGAGAGTGCTTGGGAGATAACCGCAATAGACAAAAGCACAACGTCGATACGCGACCGTGCTCGAGTCCGAAATCTGCCCTGCCATACGGGCGGCAACCACAGCAGCAGAGCTGGTCATATATATGTATACATATATATATACATAGCGTAGAAGATTCGGGCAAGAGAGCTGAAGTAATCATGCGCCTCGGCATTAATTTACGCAAAAAATTGCTGCAGATTTGGCCATTGACGAAACGCAATATCTGGAGGGCACTGGAAAACCCCCGCTACAGCTTGCCTTTCGGCCGACATCCACCACCTAATTAAGAAATTGTGCTGGCTTACTTTCGGCAGGCATCGGCACAGTTTTAGGCAAATGTCGTGACCGAGTCCAGCACTTACGCCAGTGTATCGGTGTATCTCGTGTGGCAGTGTCAGTGCTCGTGGCGCTAGCTGGCGTTGTTCTTACAAATAAAAAATCGATTGCAATCACGCCAGTGGTTCCCCTTCGCTCGGAGTTCGCCAACTAACGAGGAATCGACAAGCAAAGCGTGTACTATCGCTATTATCTTACTACTAATGTGATGAGTCGGAGTAATTCACAACGGCAAATGGCATTTCCGTCAAAAAACCAGGAGCGAAGTAGAATTGAGAGTTATTGCGGGTTAGGGCCATTATGAGTAGACCCTATATTCGACGAGACGCTGAATTTGTCAGCCAAATCAAGATAAGGAGATGGAAATAATTGCAATCTCAGAGTCAGCCAGACGTTACCAATATCGTCCCGTAATATACATTCTGCAACCATATAACATACAAGTAGAATACATATAATCTATTTAACCTTAATGTTGAGTTTGATCCTGTTCTGAGGCAATGGGAGCGTAACCGTCATTGACTCCATATCAATCCCCGCGCCAGATGACCGCGGAAGGTCAATAATGGGTGACAATCGTGGTATTGGCCGCGGTTTGTCTGCTCTGTAAATCTTGATCTTGCCATGCCCAAGATTCTTCGCGACTATTACCTTTTGATCTGGAATTCGTAGCTTGACGAGCCTTGTGGGACGAACGTCGTAGATAATCCCGCAAATGTCAAGCACTATTTTCTTCTCTAAAACACCGAGAGCGGGCGACCTATGCCATATATTAGTCTACATATTTCGCTACCATCGCCAAGCCCACTCACGTCAATAACTCCCAGAACCCCGTCTTCAAAATATCCACCTCCGAGAAGTGTTCCTTCACAATCTCAATACACCCATCCACATTTGACCGCCGGTACTCATCCTTCCTCGATTCCGCAATCTCTCCGCCAGATTCCTCCACAATCAAAAAAGTTCCGACGCCACCACCTAGTTTACCCGATCCGCCATATTTGTGCATACTAATCTTGCCGAGAGATCGACCCAGTAGCTTGATAAGGCATAACCGAACATGATATGAATGATCAGTGAGAATTGTTTTGAATACATATCGCAAGGTCGTCTTGCTCTCCGGCCCGGTGTATAAATCTGGGATACTCAAAATAGCGGAAAATGCAGTAAGACGAAGTGTATCAAAAAGACCAGCATGCGTGTAATGAAGTAAATCCCTTACAGACGGATTAATCGTGCCAAGTTGGCTTAGTTTCTCTTTAATCTGCGACCTGTTAGGCATTGACTCACTCAATCTCCCATCCGACTACTCCATACCGAAATAGCGATCGTAGAAACTACATTCTGATAACTCGGCATCCACTGATCTATTCGCTGACATCGCTCAATTTCCACCATTGTTTTCTCGACGAACTTCGTCTCAGCCGACTTATCATTCACGCCATTAGCACCTTTGCCATTAACGTCAAAAGAAAAGTCAAAATTAAACTGCGGCATTTGCTCTGGCGGCTTCGATATCGCATTAGAAATAGCAGTCATCAACGCTCCTAGATAATAGCAATCCGAAAACTGCCGTCAGTCAGCACAAAAAATTCGCCAGAAATAGCATGACGCATACCGTATTATTAGAATTTTCGTTATATCGTAATAAATCTAGCAAAAACTCTTTAATCGGCAGCGGCGTCTGTCCAGTCCCATCCTTAACCTCAGACAACGCAAGCGGAATCGCCTTTTGCAAGAAATACGTAGAAAAGTCAGAAAAATCGTTGGCCTGCGGGATCAACGAGTCTGGAAAACAAAACATCACCTGAAATGCTTTCAGCAAATGGTAGCGTCCGATCCAATCCAGTTCCGCTATTGCGTACTTGGCCAACGTTAGAGCTGCCTCTGTTCGAATACCGTAATAATATCGGCGATCCATTAACGTACGAACAAGTATCGACGAATATATAGGTGATGGTTTGGCTTCGGCAAAGTACCGTATACATTCATATTGTGCCACGACATCACGGTCTTGTTGCAGTTGCGAGGCGTACATATAATCCGGCTGATTAATATATATCATGCAAATCCATTCGAAATCGGAATCCACCCGCAACCATTCGAACGCCTCGTTAGTCATCTGATCCTCCTCTTCCTTTGTCCATTCCGTCAAGCGCCACTCTTCCATGTCATTGTCGGTCGAAAGGACATCACCTAATGAATGTAGGAGCACACCATCCAACTCGCCATCGTCTATCGGTTCTCCAGAAGTTACTGCCGAGGCTACAACAACGCTAGCGCTCGGCTTATCACGATTTCGGAGGTGCCGTTTCAGTCGCTTGTATTTCGTGTTATACTGAATATCCAGCTTGGTGAACGAATCCTTAATATTGACGACGTGCTCGTATGGTGTCCCGTCAGCCTCGTGAATCCGGATAGTCATCGGACCTGTGAATATAGGCCGGACTGTGGACTCCAAGCTTTCGCCACGCAAATATTTCTTCGCATCTTTCACAAGACTCTCCTCTCGCAACGACCCAGTTGTAGGCATTTCAACGTTCTGAACCTGACGAATGCCCATTTCGATAAACATTTTTTTCTTGTTGAACCGCTGTGTAATGCGAAATATGGGGTATCCACTACCAAACACCCACTCTTGAAAAAATGAATCTAATTTCGCATGACTAACCTTCTCGCACAGTCTCTGAAAATGCGACGCGCTGAGACAGCCGTTCGTCAAATCGCCTGACATTGCTTGCCAGAAAATTTTCGGAATGACACGAGTCAATCCAAACGATCCACCGCTTTTCGTCAGTCGACGGTCTAATATGTGTAGAATTACCGGCGCTTTAAGCCCAATGAAGTCCAACGTGGACTTATCTATAGGAAATTCCAGGTCCGGATGACCAATCGGTTGCCGTCCAATGTCCAAATCACATATTCTCTCGGCATCTTTTTTCAAACGAAACCGATATTCGTTGTTTCCCATCAACCTGCGAAGAAACATGCCTGAAATGTACCTAGAGATACCGATTGTTACCCATAAACTGTTCCAGTTTTTGGGCACAATATTGACGCTAGACCACTGCGAGGCAAGAAGGGTTGTGAGGTACTTTGTTACAGGATAAATCTGATCGATAATGTCTCCCGGAAATAAATGTCTGTCACTCACAATAGCCAGGCCGGAGCATGGCTCCATATCGTCTAGTGCATCTTCCACAAAGCATAATGAAAATGAACCAAAGGGATAAGAGCTATACTCGCGCACGAAGAACTCCATAGCCTTGTGCATAAACATGCAAGTGTTCACAACTTCATCTTGTCGACCAGGTAGCGCGTACGCATAAACATCCATGGAAGAAGACGAATGGTGCCCGTCGTCTTCATCAGACTCCTTCAGTTCTGATAAATTAGTCTGAACAAATGGACCAATCGCAAATCCGACATGCTGCGCTGCAACTGGTGACGTAAGCGCAAAGGTCACTGTCTTTTTAGAATGGTCGAACGCATGGGTAGCTTCCTGCTGCAGATCACCGATGCATACCACGACTATGTCCCGCTCGGAATCTTCCTCGTCCTTGTCATTCTCAATGCCATCGGCCTGCGCCCGCTTAATATCTCCCATTGTTTTCGGTACTGTAATTTCGAATTCCCACGAGCATCGTTCCCATAATCCGTCGACACATGGGAGCCAGCTGGAAGTCGATATCCCGTAAGGGTTCGAGAAAGTATAGGCATGCTCGTACCGCTTTACCAAAGTTAGACCATGGAAAACTAATAACTTCCAACATACGCACATGTTCCGAATTTTTTTCTATAAAAGTCAGACCCATTGTTGGTTCCGTAAGTCGGAATTCTACTCGAACTGTTATTGGAACAAACGCATTATAGAGATCTGAACGTGCCAAAGATGGTGTCGCTGCTGCGATCTCAGGTGATTCTAATACCATCAGCAATTACTCATGCAAATATCGCATTCTTATTAACTAACCATGTCGCGAGAAGGATGGCGAGTTCCCAAAACTCAACGTTGTGGTAAACGGATCCAGTGGTTGCACCTTGACACCCCTAGGAAAATGGACAACTAATTCTCCACTCAAATTCTCATGAATGACAGGGGCTAGTTTGTCTTCAACTTGATTGTATTGGTGTATCGTTCTTGCTGACTCCTTGAATGGCGGAGATGACGTTGTTGACCAGAAATCCTCGTAATCCCATAATGCTGTCTTTCCGCTTACGAATGCCCCAGTGACTTCTAAATTACAGCATTAACCAATAATTCTCCGGTATAATATGCCTGACGACAAATTTGACATACTAGCTTGCCGCAAATCCAGGTGGATTGACTTTAAAGTAGGATCGGTGGGTAGAACGGTAATCTCAGAAGATCCCTACACGATTAGCCACCAGTCATCCCCTATAATTAGCTAGAATCACTTACAATAATAGTCCGGCTGGCAAAATCGACATCTAGTGTCACCTTTTGGTGGCCAGTATATAAAAAGTGTCAATTATAATGCAGACACGAGCTAATAAAATGGTTACTTATATGTGGAAGCCACGGTTAAGTCTAATTGCTTCAGGCATTTTCTCTTGACATTGTCACCATGATGGCCAGTAATAGAGCTATAATTCTCGCTAGAAACTTGAAATGGGCTTCAGACGATAGGTAGTGCGAACATCAGGCGTTAGACGTTGAGTATGGTGAGTATGGTGAGTATGGTTGTGTGAGGCGCCTTAAATTCCGAATTTAGCGTATTCAGAATTAGCTTCAGTTTTTGGCGCGGCTTCGCACGAAAAAGGGGAACTATGCCGCCAAAACACAAAACAACCCTTCGCGTCTTTGCCTCCACAACGCAAACAAAACCCGAAACACAAAAACATGTTGGAAAGTGGTCAGTATCCAATTTCAGAGTGGGATAGAGCACACTGTTGGAGTTTGGTTCTTCTTCACTCTGAGGACGGGATAGCGACCTCGGTCCAGTCTTGTCAGTCTCATTCCTCGAGTTGTTAGAGGAGCCTTGTCAGTCTCATTCTTCGAGTTGTTAGCGCACATTCCACGGAAACGAGTCTTCTCTCCACTTCGGGGTGGTCTCAGGCAGCTCACATCAGCTCTCAAGGTCAAGGGCTATGCCGCGACTCGGGTCTATGAGAACCATGGGTCTCGTTCTATATCTTGATTGGTTTAGGTAGTCGGCATATATCGGACGTCTGGCAGGAGTGGTGTGCGAGGGAGCTTGAGGAGGAGTCTTCTCCTCACTTGAGGTGTTTGATCATGTATATATAGACCTGAATTGTCCTTGAGACTGCTCGTTATCGAGACCTGATTCTCACCCCCCATTCCACCGCTTCCACGTCCATTCACTTATATATTTTCACAAAAACAGTCATTCAACGAGATCACCTTTCTCTACTTCCTAATTGAGATTATGCCTCCTAAGCAGACTCCTACTCCGCCGCAGCATATTATACCGTACGATCTCCGCAAGACTCATATACCCCGCGTCCCTGCACCACATCAATCAGAACCATCTTCGCGTCCAGCAGGAGGTTATATTCCTAGTTCTACGAGAAATCAAATTAGTCAGATGAAGCAGAACCCCACAGCCACTGGCCATATAGCTGCTAGAAATGGACGGAGTATGGCGGAAGATAGCGTATTAGATGGGCTTCAGCCTCAATAATCCGCTCAACCTGCTCACTAACATGAACCGACACATTGTCCATAATAATCACAGTTGGACAGCGTCCGCGCCG